>NC_056618.1:18012601-18109632 GCF_018340385.1 Cyprinus carpio
CACTGTATTAAACTTGACATTTTGAAATAGAAAGAAATTTTGAAGTTTTTTTTTTTTTTAAGTGTACTCCAATAATCTTGGTTTTATTTAGAAGTTGATTTTTTAAAAAATATTTTACAGTTTACAAATATAGAGAGTAGTTTTTATTAATATTTTTGAATTGGCTTTTATTTGTGGTTTTCAGTTCTCATTTTAATACAAATATACAGTGTAGTTCTTTTATTATTGTTAAATTAGAATTTATTTTTCTATTTTTGGTTCACTTTTTAATAAAAATATATAGTGTTGTTTTTATTATTTTTAAATTAGATTTTATTTTTCTATTTTGGTTCTTATTTTAATATAAAAGTTTGTGTAGTTTTTTATTGATATTTAGGTTTAAGACATTAAATATAAAAGTTTGCAGGCTTTTTTATAATTGTAATAATATTAGAATTCTTATAAATTATTAAAATATAATGAAATGTGCCAAATAAATAGCTATGTTTAAATAACTATATTTATACATTTAATGGAAAAATGCATTGTTAATGTTAAAAATGAAGCCATACATTTTTATTATTTTTAGTAACTTATTTTAGTTTGGTGCTGAGGCATAGTTTTTCTATTTAATATTTCTATATTTTTTTATTTCAGCTTTATTTAGAAAATTATTATATCAAAAATCTTTGTAATAGTTTTAGTTTTAGTCAATAATCCATGTAATACGGTGGAAAAGTGTTACTTGAAGACAGCTGATCAGTCAGATGGAGGAGTTGTCTGGCGTCTGCATTCCAGCTGAGCAGATTAAAGCAAATCCAACCGAGATGCACGTTAATAAGGAAAGCATGACACAGTCATTTCTGACCATGAGGCTCATGGGAAAACATGTCAGACATCTGAATTCTGAATTCAGCCTCATAGCAATACCCTCATAGCTCCATGTCCATGTCCTAAAAGTGTCTTTTGCATGGACAAAAACACTGCGAGTGTTTGTATGTGTCTGACTGCAGCTGTTTTTGTATTTTTCCATAGCATTCAAACATCTCTCCCGTCAGTTTCGCAACAACCAGTGAATCGTCTGCTCTAGTCATTCGAGTTTTCAGTGAGAAAGGAACGCTTAGGGATCACATCTGCAAGGTTTGCTTTCTTTAACCTGACTGATCAAATATTATAAATTAAAACATACTTGTATTTCTTGTAATTCTTGTCTTGAATTTTGTTGATCCTTCAGGTGAAGCCCAAAGAGCCCTTTCTGAAGAAGTACTGCAATCCCAAAAAGATCCAGGGTTTGGAGCAGCAGCAGATCCGAACCTACGGAAGACAGATTCTGGAGGTCTGCTTAACAGTTTATCTTCATAATAACCAGTTTACAGGAATTTATAGACTTTTTTTCCTGTGCTTTTAAGGCAGCGCTGTAGATATTTCTCAAACATCCTGTTTAAGGTTTGTTTTAAACCTCTATTCTGCTTTTATTTAAGCCTGAATGGCTTAACATCCATCCACTGGGATTCATGCTCCAGAGATTTTTAAAGAAAGGTACAAGTTTGAACGTCTCCCATTGCTGTCAGTTGTTTGCATTTATTATCTAGTGATGACAGTGATGTTGTTTTAATATTTGCATACTGAACTGACATTGACATGGGCGTTTATGTGCATACAGAATTATATTTGATCTTTTCTTTTTTGCATCTGTTTTACTCATCCACATATGCTTTGTTCAAAAGTTTGGGGTCAGTAAGGTTTTTCTAGTTTTTGAGGAAAATAATACTTGTATTTAGCAAGAATGCATTAGTTTGATCATAAGACAATAATGTTGCAAAATAATTCTGTTTTAAATAAATGCTGTTCTTATTAACCAAAAAAAAATCAAAAAAAAATGTTATTACTTCTTTTGCACAAAAATATGAACCAACACAGCTGTTTTCAACATTTCACAATATTACTGTACTTTTGATCAAATACATTTCTTTAAAAAAAAAAAGTAGATTTAGTTTACTAACTCTTATTTCACCTTGTACTTTAAACAGCTCTTTTTCAGCTGTACTTCTTTCTGGAAATGTAAATATATAATTTCCTGTAATTATGTAAATATGCAATTTTCTGTTTTCTTCCAGGCACTAAAATTTCTCCATGACAAGGGTTTTCCGTATGGGCATCTTCATGCGTCTAACGTCCTGATTGAGGAGAACACGTGTAAATTGTTGGATATAGAGAATTCCTTACTGGGACTGCCGTCATATTACAGACCCTATGTAACGCAGTTCAGGAAAATTAATGTGAGAGAACCTTATTTTTTGTTTTCTTTTAATAGTAAATAATTAAAATATATTAGTAATTAAGATATGTGATTTTAAAAAGCTGATGTTTTTCGTTTTATCAGACAACAGAAAGCATAGACGTCTACTCGTTTGGACATTTGCTTTATGAAATGACGTACGGCCGCCCGCCTGACGCTGTGCCTGTGGATCAGTATCCTCCAGCTCCATTCTCATCTGTAGGTCAGTATGTAAAAAAAAAAAAAAAAAAAGCATTTTAACATGCATAGTTTGAGAGTAGTAGTGTCTTATTGTAAGCTGGAAGCATAATCAAATTAAATTTTTAGCCAAAATATTTCAACTATGAGCATGTGTTGGAGTTAACAGGCTTTTATTAGCGTGGATGCCATATGTGTAATAGGTTAAATAGTTAAAGTTCATTTAATAAGTTGAACTTGCCCTTGTACAGAACATTGGCTGTTGTTCAGTTTTATACAACAGTTGAATCCATACAGCAGTAATCTCAAAGTGTGTTGTGTTGTGGGTCATGCTTTTGTAGTTAAATGGTTTTATGTAATACGTAACCGTTTGTTTTCTGTTTTCCCACAGTATCTGTACTTCAGTCCATCCTGTCCACGGAAGCTTGCAAAACGGGAATGCCAACTGTTTCCCAACTCCTACAAACACCGTGAGTTACGATATTCAGGCCTGCTTGTGCTCAAGAGTGCATCTCACTAAAATATCTTATTCCTTTTGGAAATAATTTTGCTGTTAAAATTACTTTTTTAAATATCATTTTTCTCACATGTATTTTATGTTTTATTAGGTTGTTTTATTGTTATATTTATAAGGGTTACATTTTTATTACTTTTTTTTTAAAAAAATAAACTTTTTTTTTTTTTTTAAGAAACAAAAATAATTTCAGAAACTATTGGAATAAGTGCCATGAGTTAATTTGTTTATTGCTTAATATCATGAAAATAATGTCAAATTGCAAACTTATTCCTTTGGGGCCTGTAGTATTTTTAAAATTAATTAATCTCATTCAAAATAAAAGTTACATATTATATGTGTGTGTGTGATGTGTATATTTATTATGTATATATAAATACAACATACATACATATATATTAAGGAAAATATGTTTAAGAGATTTAGAGATTTATATATAAAATATTTATATTTTTGTATAATATAAATTATATACAAGTATAAATATATATACATACTAATATTTTTAAACTTATACATATGTGTATATTTATATATACATACACAGTACACACACATACAGTAGTATGTAAACAAACTTTTATTTTGATGATATAATTTTCTTCATATACTTTATATAGTATTTTATTTGGGGATATTTTTAAATATATTTATTATACTTTTATTTACATATTAAATTTGTATTATTTTTTTTAATAGAATTAAAATCAATTTAAAAATAAAATTATTGGTATAATTGTCATGAGTTTATTCATTTATTACATAATATCCTGAAAATAATGTCAGATTGCAGTGGTGCAAAAAAAGGCCTAATTTTCAAAATACAATTATTTTTGGCGGAGGGGGGCGGGATCAGGAAATGTCCTTGAGCTGGGACTTGAACTCGGGACACCAATAGCGCTGAAGTTGTTCTTGACCAGTTTTGTGAGATTCATCCTAAGAGTGAAGTGTACAGAGCATAAAGTCTTCATTTTATGACTAAGTCACATTATTGTGAATCCAAAGCATGTGGTTTTCTTCTTTACAGCAGTAATTGTGAATGTTGACATTGTTTAAAACTGAAGCACGAACCGCTGCTGAGTTTAACTCTCGTTCTAACAGGTTATTCAATGACGTGCTGCTGTTTAACTCAGAGAAACCCCAGTTTAAGGTAAACACACTGAAGTAAAAAAAAAACTAACCTAACCAGGTTTTTTTGTTTTACTAAATAATTGGTTAAATCTTCCATCTTTCCAAACTCCAGATCAGCTCCAAATTAAAGGAGGCTCTAAAATCATCCAAGGAATGCTTGGAGCAGCGCCTAGTGGAGGAAACAGAGGACGGTTTAGCATTGCTTTATTCACTGTTGGTTTCTTGCACAACAAACGTTTAGCTTGGCTTGCTTATGAAACATTACACAACAGTGTCGCAAAACACAAATTCCATCATTTCAGTCTAGAAAAGGTTGACTTGATGACATCAGCTGAATAAAATGTAATACTTTGCAACAGGATTTTCTATCAAACGTTTTTTTTTGAATTCCTGTAGATTTAGGTTTATATAACTGAAACCTGGTGTGTTTTCAGATTCACCAGCACAAGAGGCTGACGCGAGCGCAGTCGCACCACGGCTCAGAGGAAGAGAAGCGGAAAAGAAAGATCTTGGCCAGAAAGGTACATGAGTTCAAGGGCTTTCCCATAATTAGGATTCACACTGAACAGTCACACTGTTTTATGCTAAACATAATGGTTGTTAAAATCAAAACTCCTGTCTTGGTTTCAGAAATCGAGACAGTCGACGTATGAAAACGAGGAGGAGCTTTCTGTCAAATACAATAACAACTCTGGTAGGTTTCATATATTATTAAACTTTCCTTTATTAAAGGAATAGTTTCACCTACACCCTCAGGCCATCCAAGATGTATATGAGTATGCTTCTTCATCAGATTTGGAGAAATGTAGCTTACGTCACCAATAGATCCTCTGGAGGTGCAGTGTTAACTTCGTAATTTTGTCATAACTTTTCGTCAACTAAATTTTTTTTTCACTGACGATAATGAGCTAAAACTCCTTTTGAATGACAAAAACGATGATGACAATCTATTGACATTACCTTAATGAGTAAAAACGAGATGAAAATGTTAGGGAGGGACGATTTGGGAAGAAATTAATTAAGAACGAATCTGCTGTGTGGTTAAATAGATGCGTAGATAACCGGTGGGACATAAGCTAACATACACTTGCTGCACGTCTCATAAAACGTTCAAAAATGTTCAGTATGTGGGAGTAAGAGAAGAGCAGACATATGGATAAATCTGACGACGACGCAAGAGAGAGCTCAGTTCGTTCGGGATTTCTGAGCACAGACCAACGAACCATACACACACACAAAGGTCATCTCACAGCACACAAGTACTCGTTTGCATCGCATGAATGGAGAAATACACACAACATGATGTTGAATGGTCTGTGACGAGTTTTCATGTAAAACCACAGTTGATTACGTCTTTAGTGAACGTTTAACAGTAGGGAGAACGTGTATCAGTACATTGCATCTGTTGCAGCTGTAGATTTGGTTTTAAAGGGATAGGCAGCCTAAATTTAGTTGCAATTTGGTCAGGTCATTAATGTTAATCACGCAACAAAAGAAAGACAGAAAATCACTGTCACTTGCTCTTTGACTGAATCAGTCTGAATCAGTCTAATTTGTTTATAGAATAATATGTCTGCTTGAAAGAATTAAGAATATGATAAACAGTTGCTATAAAACGAATGCATAATTAGCCTATATAACCTTGGGGTGTTTCATTGAAAAGAAGAGTCTTTAAACAGCTGATAAACACATCACAATAATCCACACCACTCCAGTCCCCTCAATTAACAAACTTGTAAAGTGAAAAGCTGTGTGTTTGTAAGTAACAAATCCATCATTCAGAATTTTTTACTTCAAACTGATGCTTCTGGCTAAAATATGAGAGTCCTTCTAGCCCGCAATATTTGCTTTCTACAGTGACAAAAAAAAAAATGTTCTTCTCATCTGAATCAGGAGAGCAAAACCTGCACAGATCATCACCTATGTATATCGTGTGAAATCAGTCCAAACACATGCGTCTTAACATGTATTTTGGTGGATTTTGATGTGAGTAGGAACAACAGGAGATGGATTTTTTCACTAGAGGCTAGTGTTATGATTATGGACTCAATACAATTTTTGGCCAGAAGCAATGGTTTGAAGTCAAAAACGATTGTGTCTGTCTTAGAAAACAGCTCAGCTTTTTGCTTCACAAGACATTAATTGCATGGACTGGATTAGTCTGGATTATTTATAGGATTATTGTGATGTTGTTTATCAGCGGGTTTGGACTCTCATTCTGAAGGCACCCATTCACTGCAGAGGATCCATTAGTGAAACAAGTAAATGCTACATTTTGTCTAAATCTGATTGAAGAAACAAAATCATCTACATCTTACTGGCCTAAGAAATTAAAACAAAAAGAATCAAGCAAAGTATTGTGTGTTGAATTTTTGTACGTCTTTTTTAGTAGTTCTTTATTAAACATCATTTTTGTTTTGGGTTCCTGAGTATTTGTTCTCCATTCATTTTTATCCATCGGATTTTGGAAAAAAAAGGTCAAAAAAAGGTCAATCTTGCTCAATGTATGCACGTGAACGGGTTGCTTGAACCATTTTTAATTTTCCCTTTTGTGTGTGTGCAGTTGAAAGATGATACATAAAACAAGCTAAATAAATGAAGTAGCAAAAAGGAAATTAAAAATGGTCAAGAGAATCAAACTTTACAATTTTGTGGACCACTTGAAGATTAAATTACTGTTTCAGTAAAGAGTGTTGTAAACCCATGAACCAGACCAACCTGCTTTCGGATATAAACTGCAATATTCTTTATAAGAATAAAACTTTCTTCCAATACAAAAATGTTTTTGGAAATATGTGAACAAGGACAATTATTTAGGCAAGGCAGGTTTATTTATCTAACACATTTCGTACCACAAATGGTAATTTCAAAGTGCTTTACATAAAAGACAGTAAGATAATCATAAAAAAATACAAACTAATATCAAAAAATAAAAACATAGGAATTTAAAAACTTTGAAGATGATTTAAAAATTATTTAAAATAATTTGAAGTTTAAATGACAGTTTACAAAATAGAAAATGATCTATAATAGATAAATACAATGCAAATCAGTTCGGGACATCACACATGTTGCCTATTCAATAAAATGCAACAGCAGAACGAGAGTTTTGGGTCTAGATCTTGATGGACTATATGTTTTACCACATCTGCTCTCTTCTGGAAGCGATTCCAAAAGATGAGCAGCAAATAGCTAAAAGCAGAATTTCCCTATGTTTTTTGTGTGAAACCCTTGGTATTCTAAACTGACTTGAACCTAATAATCTGAGTGGTCTGTTAGGTTTCTATTCAGTGAACATATCTGTAATGTTATTAGGTCCTAGGCCATTGAATGAATGAATGAATGATGCATTTATATAGCGCTTGTACACCCAAAGCACTTTACAGTCATGTGGGGGGTATCTCCTCAACCACCACCAGTTTAGTGATTTATAAAAAACGAGAGTAAAAGTACTTTGAAATCAATCCTAAATGTAACTGGAAGCCAGTGTAAGGACCTGAGGACTGGTGTGATATGTTCAGATTTTCTGGTTCTAGTCAGGAATCTGGCAGCAGCGTTCTGGATGAGCTGCAGCTGTCTAATGGTCTAATTGTCTTCTTGTGAAGGCCGGTGAGGAGACCATTACAATAGTCCACCCTGCTGGCGATAAAGGCATGAACAAGTTTCTCCAAGTCTCTGTGGACTGGAAACAAAACATCTATCTAATCATTTGCAATGTTTTTGAGATGATAGTATGCTGATTTAGTTACTGCTTTGACATGACTACTGAAAATAAGGTATTGTCTCCAGAATCACACCAAGATTCCCTGACTTGATTTTTAGTTGTTGACAGAGTCAAGGTATGCATTCACCTTGAAAACTTAATCTTTGTTTCCAAAATGCAATGACTTCAGTTTTTCTCCTTGTTTTAACTGAAGAAAGTCCTTGGCACATCCAACTGTTAATTTCATCAATACATTGGCAGACGGAGTCAGTGGGGCTGTAGTCATTTGGAGATGATGGTTGGTAAATCTGGGTATCATCTGCATAGCTGTGAATTTGGTGATTTGGTTCTTTTCTCACTATTTGACTTAGTGGGAGCATATATAAGGCTAAAACAAGAGTGGTGCAAGATTGAGCCTTGTGGGACTGCATGTCATGGACGTCCACTTAGACTCCTATCTGCTCCAGACCTCACATGCATAGACTCTCCCTCTGGATGCACCTGAACACATTTGAGTGCCCATCCCAGAAAGCCTGACCCAGTCTTTCAAGTCTCTGTAGAAGTAATGTTATGATCGACAGTGTCAAACGCAGCACTGATAGTAATACCAGAACTGATATTTTGCCAGAATCAGAATTTAACTTAAGCAAATTATCATTTATTATCTTAATGAGTGCTGTCTCTGTGTCTGTGGATTGCGGCTCGTGAACCAGTTGAGAAATTGTCCAGGTATCCATTTGAGTTTAAGTATTTGGTTCAGCTGATTAAAATCAACATTTTTCAATAATCTGCCTATAAAGAAGAAGATTTGATATTGGTCTAGATAATTGCTCAAAAAGGTGTTTATCATCAAGATTGTCTTTTTCAGGGAGGCTTAACAACTGGGGGCCTTAACAACGGGCAGTTTTATAAGTAAGTTTGGAAAAGTCCCAGAAAGAAGAAAGAATGAGGCATTCACCACTTTCTCAGCGATTTTTTGCTTTTTTGCGCCTTTCTTAAAACATTAAGCACAACTTTTGAAAGAAAAAGATGCTTGTGGGAAGTGTGTGCAAAGATAGCAGGTAGACGAGATTTTAGGTGCTGCACTATGTCTATTCCAAAATGTTGCTATCAGTTGTTTCAAAAAATAGAGACATGGTATCATTCTTTTTGATTTTATTGAGTTGATCTGTTGACCTCGGATAAACTTGATGTATGTGCTTATCGCCTTTCTGATAGTATTGTCTCATCAAGAAAAGAAGGGGAAAGCACAACTAATTGCATTTTGCTAGTGCTGAGCACATTTCACGGGAATCTGACTTGGGGTGGGGGTGGGGGTGGGGGGGGTGGGGTGTCAGTCTCTCAACATAGCAAAATAAGAGCTAAGTAATTGGTTTAAGTTACTTGTTTATAAAGTTTGAGGAGAAAATCTGTCCAATCCGTTGGCCAACATTGAAAGGCATGAAGGTTTTATTGTACAAAGGCTATAGTGATTTCCACGCGTTTCATACTTCAGCCAACAAAACTCCAAAGCATTGTATTTTCACCACTCCGTACGCCGGGCAGATTTTCCTCTTGCAGATTTTTGTCTGCCAGTCTTTCTTGCTTAACTTTTCACATTGAGCAATATCATCAATACACATTCTAAATTTTGAAATTAAAGGAATCAAGTAAGTGCATATCTTTCTGACAGAGACAGATCTAGATTCAGTGGTAAGCAGAGATCAATTCTATACAGGTACACTGGGGTTCCCGCTTATTCTGTAACTAATTGTTAATGTTCGCTGCTTATAATAGCAGGGCCCCAAAAACACATATCACTGAGAGCTGCTATCAGTGTTTTTTGGTTCACCTACAGCAGAGGGGAGGGTTTTGTCCCTGTGCATTGTGGCCAGCGGCCTCGGAGAGCTCTAGAGGATGGGGGAGGAGACAAGCTGGGCCCACAGGCTTGGTGGTTGGGGGGCCGCCATTTTTTTAGTTGTATCTGGGGCTTGCTTGCAGTGAATTGAATGGGAGAGTTTGGTCCTCAGCATACACAACTTCCTCCATTTTCTAAGTCGAGAAGCTTAGATGATCTATACTTTGTTGAAAGATGTGGGCATAGGTCAGGCTCGAGAGGGAATTATGCTGTGCCACTGGTGAGAGGGATGTTGTATCTCTGGGAGCGTTTTCCGCGTGGTAGCGGGTAAAATTTGGTTGTCACCTGGCGTCCCTGGCTGTTTTCCAGAAGTCGTCCTGGTGCTGATCTTGTAGTCTGTTTTGATACATCACAGTCTGTCTTGATGGACTCTATTGTATGGGCTGTGATTGTGGCAGATTTTTACCATTCATGGAACCAATTAACCGCCGGGTGCAGTGTTATGCATATTAATGAATCTGTAAATATTATATATAGTATATCTAACATATACTATATATATATATATATATATAATTTTAAACCCACTAATATAAAGAGGCTCCAATCATCTAACAACCTGCATGTTTATTTTAGCACTTCTGGTCAGTGAATCTACGCAGCCTGCAAAGCCGAAAATAATATATCATAAGAAATAGTAGGAGTTAAACAAGAAAGTGTTCCTAAATAAGAAAGTTAAATCACCCTGTCTGCATACAACGAGCCGCGGTGTTGACTGACAAAATTACTATAGAATTCATTATATCAATCTGTGATGCTACCGTATGCACACTACACAAAGACAAGAATCCTGACAGTAACTGCCTCGTCCTATTTATGAGGGAACTGCCAGAGTTCAATACACTAGACAACCTGTTGCGACCGGTGTCCCACTCTGGTGTTGACACGGTTTCACTGATAAACAGCTCGTCCATTTGGGAGTTGCCATTGCATCACGAGGCTTCGCGAAGCGTGGAGAACAAGGCAAAGTATAATCCAGTGGGCGCATTACTCCTTATCTGCATGCACCTCTTTGAAAAGGAACTTTCCACATTTATTGTTTAACATCTTTCATTTATCACAGTCTGTTTGTATTCGGACCAGTTTGGAGAAACTTAGCCTCACCAAACCTGACCAGACAGGCGCTTTTGGCGCATCATGGGAACTTTAAGACACTTTGTACCAACGCGGATCGATGATACGAATGGAGATGGCAACAGCTCGCTCGTCGATAGAATGTTGTTTTGTTTCCCAACAAGTTCCCCTACCCCAAAACATTATTCATTGTTTCTGAATGCATAAACTGTATTTTCCCCGCGGTCATACCTGCCACCCAGCGAAAACGCTGTGTATGTATGCTTTGAGGTAATTTGTAAATTACCATAGACTTAAAGTCTAAATAAACACATTGTGGCAGCGGTCGGAGAGCTCTCACTGGAGGAGGAGGACAAGCTGGGCCCACAGGCTTTGGTGGTTGGGGGGCCCGCCATTTTTTTAGTTGATATCTGGGGGCTTGCAGTGAATGAATGGGAGAGTTTGGTCCCAGCATACACCAATTCCTCCATTTTCTGTGAGAAGCTTAGAAGTGAAGATGCTGGAGAGAGGGATAATGTGTCTGGTGAGATGGGCTGTATCTCTGGTGTTTCCGGTGGCTGAAATTTGTTGTCCTGGCGTCCCTGGCTGTTTTCCAGAAAGTCGTCCTTGGGTGCTGAGTCTTGTATCTGTTCTTTGAACATCACAGTCTGTCGTGCTGAGCTCTATGGGGATAGGCTGTGATGGCGGCCAGATTTTTACCATTATGGACCCCATTACCGCGTGTTGGTGCATTAGTGGTTGATGATATATAATGAATATTATTATATACTATATAATATATATATAATATATATCTGAATAATTATATAAATAATACTAATTTTAAACTACAACTAAAATAAAGAGCTCCATCATCTACAAATCATGCCCGTTTATTTTTTAGCACTGTCTGTCGTAATACGCAGCCTGCAAAACACTAATATAAATAATCAAAGAAACTAGTAGAGTTAAACAAGGAAAGTAGGCCTAAATAAGAAAGTTAAATACACCTGTCTGCAGGACACGAGCGGCGCGGTGGTGTGACATGGACAAAATACTATAGATTCATTATATCAATCTGTGATGCTACTGGATGCAGCACTACCACGACATGAAAAAATCCCTGACAGTAAACTGCCGTCCTATTGCCGAGTACCAGCCGGAGTTCAAATACACACTAGACAAACCTGACTGAAGCGGTGTCACGTCCGGTGTAGACGGTTCACTGATAAAGCCTCGTCGTTTGGGAGGTTGCATGCAGTCAAGCGGAGAGCTCATGAAGAAAGGACAAGCGAAGTATAAATCCATGGTGCGTTAACTCTCCTTATCTCGTCCTCCTCTTTGAGGAAATAGGAAGCGTTGCTATTTATTGACAACATCTTTCATTTATCACAGGTCACCGTTTGTATTGGCCCGGTTTGGGAGAAACTTAGCCTCACCAAACCTGACCAGACGGAAAGATTTCGCGATCATGGGAACTTTAAGACACTTGGCCTGCGTGGATGGATGACATGAATGGAGATGGCAACAGCTTCGGCGATGTAGTGTTTGGTTTCCCAACAAGGTCCGCTAAAACATATTCAATTTGCTGAATGCATAAACTGTATTTTCCTGCGGTCATACCTGCCAATCTACAGAAAACGCTGTACTGGCGTTTGAGGTGGTATGAAATTACCATAGACTTAAAGTCTAACTAAAACAATTTGCAACTATTACTGTTATTACATAGCCCTTACAAAACAAGTGTGCAATTGTGTGACGTCCGCGTGCAATACCGCCAGTGGCAGTAGACAACCAATGGCGATGGTCCACAGCCTACTATGGACAGGGGCTCAGCGGGATAGTTTCCATGGTAGTTAGTGCTTGTTTTTTGCGTGGTGTTACCAGTGTCCTTGTGTAATGTGTCAGCGACATGGCTGACCTAGACCTAGTGTGTGTGTGCTATTCCAGGCTGGAGTGGATCAGCACACTTGCTGAAGGATGGCGGAGGAGAACTAGGAGAATGTGTCCTTAAGCACTCTTGCACCAAGTTTGTTGTTTTGGGTGCAAGGCCATCGGTTTGAAACAGTTGTCTTTGGCCCCAGAAAAGGTTAAAGTTGTCGGTGGGAAATTCACTTTCGTTTTATACTACCACAGATCTTTGTAGCCATGTATTTAGCCCAAACAGCTTGCGTGATGAAAATATGTTAGTTCCCCTTGCTGGGAGTGGTCCACTGATGAGCGACTAAACTTTGAGTTTTCCGATTGTTTCAGACTGTTGCTTGAAAGTCCTTTTTAAGGAGTTCTGACTGCTCTTTCCAACTATCATTCTTCCCCACATGGATGATGATTTGATTTGTAGTCTTGTGCTTCATCAGAATGTTCCGGAGTTCCCTGTTCACATCAGAGACTGTTGCTTGATGAAAGCAGTATTGTGTTGTATTCCTGCTACTGATGTTTCTGATTTAGAGTCACCCACTATCAGAGTCCTGGCCTCGCGTTCTGAGCTGAATGCCATTGTTGCTATGTTAGCTCGACCTTGTGCACCTGTTAGTAGCGATGATCCATGCTTAATTACATTTTGGGATTCCTCACCCGCATTCATTAATGCTTAAAAATCTGTTTTCATGATGTATAGGGGGTGGTAGAATACCAGTGCTTGCAAGCAAGCCTTGTCATAGCCAAATCTGGGGTAGAGGATGCTCTGGCAGCAATGTGAGAAACTAGTGACAATCTGATGTCGTTTTTGCGTGTGCCTTTGGGTCTCGCTCCTGTTTGTGTCATTGATTAGTGTGTCGACCAGTTTAGAGGGCATGTTCCTCTACACTTTGTATAAACTGTTGTGATTCACTAGATACATGGGACTCACCGGCTGTATGCTGAGGGGGTCCGTGACGACAGTCTGCTGAGTGTTCTGCCAGTTTTGGAAGTCCAGCAAGTAACTTTGTTTCAAGAACCACAATCATTTGCTTAGAAGTTTCGCGGCAGTTCATGCAACAAGTATATATTCAACAGGAGGCATTCTTTCTCTCATCTGACAGCTGTGTTGGGGGCAGCTGTGGCCTAATGGTTAGAGATTTGGACTTGTAACCCGAAGGTCACAGGTTCGACTCTCGGTGCTGGCAGGAGTTGTAGGTGGGAGGGAGTGAATGAACAGCGCTCTCTTCCACCCTCAATACCCATGGCGAAGTGCCCTTGAGCAAGGCACTGAACCCCCAGTTGTCCCCGGGCGATGGATATTAGCTGCCCACTGTCTCCGGGTGTGTGTTCACGGGTGGTCACTCTCACGCAGTGTGTGTGCACTTGGATGGGTTAACGGCAGCAAGCTCGAGCACCAATCTGAGGGCTGGGGTCCAGCATACTTGTCACCACCCCCGTGCGTACAGACTTTTTTCACTTTTTCTCATCTTTCCCACCATACTCCCTTCTCTGGTACATAGTAAGTGGCTGGCTTATGTGTGTGATGGGAAAAGTCCCCCTTTTTCCCCCCCTTTGCTAGTATTATCCCCAGTCCCCACAAACAGGTTAGTTTTAGTGCCAAAATTATGAGTTGTTTTGTGAGCACTCGTGGTACCATCGGTAGAAGTAAAAAATCTTAGTAAAATCTATGGAAAAGTATCGAGAAATAGGGCAGGAGCTATTTGTAAGGCAAGATTGTACATCTCCGAACGGTTTAGGTACTTCTAGTCGTGACCCAGGTCACCTCTATGCTTTTTTGAGTTTTGTCCTCGTATCAACACAAATTTTTTTTTTTTTAGTTTTTTTTATTAGGTGCATCGCTGATGCGAAGGAAGACTTTTAAAGATAACAGATACATGCTCACATTTTCAATTCAACCCTTTGGTGTTTCATGACGGTAAGGATTTTCACTTCAGGTCTACAGATATGTGAGGGAATAGATTAGTCCTGAGTTGAATTCGGCTTTTTCACTACACAAGATACACACTTCTGATTGGATGGCTGTAGCTATGCCGTCTTTAAGGGTTATTAATCCCTGCACATGTAATCAAGCAACCACTTTTTCATAAAACAAATCATCTTTGTTTTGTCGTTCTACGCTAGGTGCTGCGTGTTTTCTGCCGTTACGTTCTTCACACTGCACAATCTCTGCACTCAGTTTTCTTACATTCCACCACTACTTTACCTGGATCGGTAGTCCCGTTTATAAGTCCCGTCCTCTTATCATTATATAAACTAATCAGACGACTTTGTTTTTCCTGAGGTTTTATCCCAAACATTCCTTTCCACAGGCCAGTATGTCCAATGTCAACAATCAGAGTTCCCAGGTATTAGAGTACTCGTATTGGTGGCATGATCATGATGTGGTAAAATGTTTTTGCGTGTTAATTCACCAGAGCAATTAAACATCTTTTTTTGTTTTTTTGTTTTTTTTTTTTGTCCGATTGTAATCCAATGTGACGACCTTAATCTTCATTGTTGTTTATTTTTCAATAATCATATCGCCATCACATCTCCTCATGAAATTGGTTTGGCATCTGCCATTAGACCTCTTATCTCTATGATTCATAATCATTCACGCAGTGTCGCACCTCACTCTGATATGATCAGTAACTTGCTGTGTACCGAGCTCTCTTGATGTTTCGTCTCTTCTCTCGTCTCTTCGTCCTCGCTCTCTCTCTCTCTCGTATATGCTGTCTCAAAAACCTTTTTTAGAGATGATGCACCATGTGTTGAAGTTGTGTGGTTGGGCGCTGTTGGTACAAGTAATTACACATAATAATAATCTATTTCCACCGTTAAAGTTGCCACCTCAGCCCTCCTTTTTCTTCAGTAGTACAATTCGGAGCTTCCCCAGCACAAAACTAGTTTTGTCATCACCTATTAATGCTTGCAAATGCATGCCAAATGAAGTTTGGTCCCAGGACTTTTTTTAGTTTTGGTGCCAGCCTATGAGAAGGGTTTAATGGCAACTTTAACAGTTCAACAAATCTGCAAATTATCTATTTAGGCACAAAACTTGGCTCCATCTGGACTTTTTGAGGGCTTTTCTAAGGGTTAAATTCTGTTTTGTTTACCCACAAACCACTGGTTTTGTTGGATTGATTGATGGTTGTTGGTGTTGTAGAAAATTTATTAAATTTGGTTTAATATATTATGTAAATGATAAGGACGCTCGTTTTAAAGATACTACTTATGTACATGCTCTTTTGCAATGAGGAATTAAAAACACAAAATAGTGGGTCTTAAAGCAGTTACAGTAAGCATAAACTAGTATGCTGACGATACTTGCATCTTGCTGATTGGTTCAGAAGGCTGAGATCATTCTGTCCATCACTTACTTCCAAGACAGGTGTTTGGTCATTAAATGTACAAATCAGCAGTAAGATATTTAAAGGCAACATTAAATGGTAGTATTCATTTCTAATCGCTCATATTTTCATGTACTAATTAGAGTTATAGTATCATAATTTTATGTATACTATACTTACTACGAAATATAAATGTTTAAATATAAATATTTTAAAATGATTGAGTGAGTTGAACTATACAATTAAATTTATTCTATAAGTTTTTTTTTTTTCAAATTTATAACTATGAATATGATGTTTATCATATCATATGCACATATATGTATCATAATATATAAATTATATATATTATTTTATATATATTAGCAATTAATTATATATTGTATATTCTTACTTAAAACTATTTTTTAAATATTGGAATATTCTTTGTATCTTTTATTTTATTATTTTAACATTAAAATTTCATTAGTTCATTTTATTTTCAGTTGATATCAGTATATTTTCTATCATTGAAATTGTGTGCTATTTAATAATATGCAAGTTTTTGTAGTTTTAATTTATATAATTATCTAATTATATTTTATATCAGTTTTATTATATGTTATATTACAATATGTTGGTGATAAGCCATTATTATTACACGGGGATGTATATGTTGAACTATTACATGTAGTTAGTTTGTTATAATTAGTAATGATAGATTATTTATATGAGTGGTATATAGTGTATGTGTGTGTGTGTCATTGTGTAGTGTATATAGAATAGTATATAGCATATCGATGAGATATATTCTATATATATAGATATAGTACTTAGATATCGATATATTATAATATACCCTATATATTTAGATATATATTTGTAAAATATACAAGTATATTTAATTCATGATTTGACATGAATAAAGATAATTTAAAATATCTATACTTAATCCCTCATATTTCGCGTGATATTGTTTTGCGCTATAAAAAATTTTATAAAATTATTTAATTAAATTTATATTTTATTTCATTATTATTTTTTGTATATTGCAGTATATTGTGTATTTAGTATTAAATAATAAATAAATTTAAATATAAAGATATTCAGTTATTTCATGTTGACTTTAAATGTTGCTGCTATTTGTGGGTAAGTGTATCATTCCTGAACAGCTGTTGTACCCTTTTTTGTTCGTTTTTTGTTTGTTCTTCCTGTTTGTTACATACGTCACATGGATTCTGGCAGTAGCTACTATATATTTGCCGGTTCGTTATATTCGATATAAACTAAACAGTAGTAGTTATATTATATTCGCCTGATTTGTGACTGGGATTGTTTCCTCTGGATTCCCGCAGGAGCACCTGGTCCAGCACCTCGTCTTTCCTTCCTCCCCTCCTCCCCCCTGCGATGCTCTACCCCACACCTCCCCGCTTTTCCTCCTTCCACCTCCTCCTCACCCCCACGTCCTCCTCCTCCCGGGAACGATCCCGTCCCTCCATCCCTCTCTCCTCCCGGTGGCAATGGCGCGGGCTCAGGGAAGGGCGCCCTTCTCTCAGCTCCATCCAGTCGTTACGTTCAATCAAGGCAAAACTGAAAAAATCAGAGACTGTTTGACTGCAGTGGCCCACGTTTGATGAAAAAAAGAAACAACCCACGCTCGTCTTTTAGTGCAATTTGTCCACTTGTCGAAGGTCTTTTTTAGCACTTGCGTCTAGCAGTGAAAAGTGACTGTTTGTAACTGAACTAATTCAGTGTTTGTTTTGTTTGTTTGTTTTATTCACAGGCCTGGGGTTTTTTTTTTTTTTTGTTTTGTTTTTAAAGCTGGCTCGATGTAAACCTAAAACAGTTTCGGCTTGGAACAGCTGTTGTATTTAAACAATGGACTTGCACACTCATTCGGATTGAAAAAATCTTCATTTTAAAGTACTGGACTTGCTGAAGGCGAAGGCACAAGATGGTGGAGAACGCGGGCAGCACATTTACTATGAATGGAAACGTAACTGGATTTTATTGTTGGTTCATAAAACGAGTGAAATTTGATTCTGACATTTTAGTTCGCCTTTGGTTATGGTTTATTTCGGAGGGTTTGGGATGATGCTTTTTAAGCGTTTGCCACATTTACCATTGTGCCTACAAAAGCAGAGAGCATTCTTTGTTCTCTTCGTTTTTTTTTTCCTGGGGAAATTTTGAGGTACATTGTTCGTATTTTCTTTCTTTTCAGAACAAAAGTAATATTTGCATTCCTGTTCTGCAAGATCACAATCAATATGTTTGCGCAAATAGCGACTTTATAGGATGGTGTTTATCATTTACGCCCCTAAAATGATTCAATGAACAATAGGGTTTTGAATTACCCTATGACATGACTGTATAATGACCATTGTGATGTCACTTACCACGCCATCTAATCCTATTGGCTTTTGCAGCCCGGTAGAGCCGGTAGAGATTTCAGCCAATCACAGAGACGAGAATGTGTTGGTAAATGGAAGTGATTTCTTTTTTGCACACACATAGAGAGAGAAAGAAGAAACTTCTATAATTCAAAAGCCGCAGGGTCCTGTTGAAAACCAGACTCAATTGTAATCTAGAATGATGTACAGTAATGCACAATAGTTCATCTTTTGCTCCTGTAACGTTAAACTCATTTGTATATGATTCATACAGACACTGAAAACATTACAGCTATGTACCGTATTCCCGGCTTTATCGTGGGGGAAGAGTTTAATAATGTTTTCACTTTCGCTACAGCACTTTACCGCTGAATATTTAGCAGTGGTCTGGAGAAGAAGAAATATATCTGACGTTTACACAGAGATTTATGTATGTCTGAGGACAGGACAGGAATCAGTGTGTTTGACACTGATGAAAATTGCGGCTGATTTTCACCTCTGTACAGTTGCCACAACCGTTGTTCAAAGCACTGGAGGTGAACATCCTCAGAATGCTAGAAATTGTTTTCTTGTTCTTGAAAAAACTTGTATTGGCAATATTTTAAAAGAAATGGTCTTGTGCTTTTAGTGAACATTGAAGTTAAAGAACAATGGAACAGATCATGTGTGGTTTAATTTCTTTCTTCAAACTAGCGTAAATAAACTAACTATTATGAGTATAGATGTTGTGAATAAATTATATTAAATTGTATTGGGAAATAAAAATAATAACCAATATCTGTCTTTCTATATTTTTGATATGGTATATAGATAGTGATATATCTTTGTATATTTATTTTGAATATTTTAACTAATTATTTTAATAATATTTATAAATAGTTTTAACTTCATTGACATTTATTAGAATGTTTATTAATGATATATTGAAACATTTAAAAACAAAATATTTCAGATTTTATATTACAAAATTAATATATTGTACATATCCATCATCTGGTTTACAAATATGTTAGCAAATATTGTTAAAATATAGAGTTATGTTTTATTTTATTATAATATTAATAATTAATATATGTTATATATCATATATATATATATATATATATATATTATATATATGTTATATATATTATATATATATATGATATATATATCTATATTTCAAAGAGAATAAAGAGTTGTATATAATTAAATAAAAATTATATTTATTATTGCAATTATTTTAAGTAATACGTTTTATTAATTTTATTTACATTTATTAGCTTAATGATATATTGATATATTGTAATAAAACTATCATGTAAATATTTCAGGCATATATACATATATAATACACAGCTTGTGGTTTATGATTACGTTTTAAATATAGCTCATAAAATTGTTAATATTTTAATAGTTGCTTGTTTATAATCACGCACATTTAAAAACTATTTTCAATATTTTAGATATTGTTTTTAATCAAATGTTTTTGACATTTATTTTGACCTTATTGAATATTTTAGACATCTGGCAACAATTAAATGTAGTTTAGTCCATTTTCAACATGACCACGTCCCGTCTTTTAACATTAATGAAAATTGCATCATATTTGTTCTTTTTGTTAAATAGTGAAGCAATTTATTTAGAGATCATTGATTTTTTTGGTTTCTATAAAAAGATTTTTCTCTTGCCCTTGGACGCCCAATGACAGTCTGACGGCAACTTCCGCTCGGTCATGACTCAGCCTCACTGATTGGCCGCTGTCACTGTGTTTCCTGTTCTGGTTTTACAACGCGCCCTCTGATTGGTCGAACCCGCTGGCATGACAGAACCGTCTCCAGACAGAGGACAGTGAAACATGGCGTCTCTGAGGTGTCTGCTGCGCTCGGGGAAGGTATTTGTGTGGAAATATGACATATTAGCAACATATTGCGCTCATGATAATAAGATGAGAGTTTTGAGACTGATGTGGCGTTGTGTTTGTCTAAGACTGCTGTTCGAGCGGTTTTGCGGCGGGAGTTTCACGGGACGCCGCCGGCTGCGGTGCAGGTCAGTGATGCTGCTTTTGGCTCTCACCTTCAAACAGATGCTGCATGATACTAAACACCAAACCTTCACAGAACACCTGTTAAATGCGTCCAATATTAGTATGCTTGCACACCAAAAATACACAACATAGATCAAAAAAAAAAAACTAAATCCTAAAAAAAAAACCATTATTTTGGGTGTGTACTGTGGTAATACCATGGTATTAAGAACCTTTACTGCATTTGATAATGCTATTTTTTCTTTTTTTTCCACATGCACCATGGTAAAGCCATATTTTATTTTTTTTCTCTTTATATGTACCATGGTAAAACCTTGGTATTTTGGACATTTGTCATGTTTTAATTGACATTCTTTGGTAATATACCATGGTTATGCCACATTTTTCCATGTGTACCGTGGTAAAACCATGTTATTTTATGTCCCATGGTAATGCTATGGTAATTTGAACATTTACGGTCTTTAAATGGACATTATTTGTGTATATACCATGGTTATGCAATAGTTTTTTCATAATTACCACAGTAAAGTCATGTTTTGTTTGTTGTGTACCATGGCAATTTTTTATTTATATTAACTTATATGAATACCATCGTATTTTGTATATTACTTTATTACTTTATAAATTTTATTTTTTACATTTTCCATGTGATAATATGGTTTTATAGAAATTGTATGATGATACCATACCCTTTTTTTATTATTATTATTAATTTTTCTATTTATTTATCATGATTACCATGCTATACCTTTTTTCTCCATGTCCAAAAGTGTTACTATGTTTTCAATAAAAATAAATATAGAATAACAATACACTACTTAACTTCTACCATGTTTCATACCAAAATGTTACGCCATATAGATATATATATATATATCTATATATATATATATATATATATATATATTAATATATATATATAAATAATATGACACTATTTATTTTCTACCATGTTTCATACCAAAATGTTACGCCATTTCTATGTATAATTATTGCATTGCATTCTGTAGGCTAATTTTTAATGAACACACTCTTGATTATTTTGCAAATTATCATGAAAGTATTTCAGATTTTCTCAGAATTTAATATTTAACGTGTACACATCTCATGGTTTAGAATTGTATTGTAAATATAGTTAATAAAATGAATATTTTAATATAATTAAGTATTTTAATATAATTAACGTTATAAATAATAATAGTAATTATTTTAGAACAATTATGCATTGTAAATTGTTTTAAAATAATCACATCAATGCTGCATTTCCAGTGTAATAAAAATACATCCAATTTTAAATATTATCCAATATTCATTTTCACCTTATTGACTCTATTTTAAGGCATATTTTGGACATTTCACAACAGTTAAAACTATTTTAATTTTTTAATGGGCAACTGATTAAGAAATAATTGTTTTTGTTTTTATATATTAAATCCTTTTCTTGCCCTTGAAAGCCATAGTTCTTCCATTTGGTTTTTACCATGGTAAAGCCATGTATAATGATAATATCTTGGTTTTTGGACTTCATAGGATTACCAGGGCACTTCACTATGTATATTTACTATGGTTTTACTATGTCTTCATATACATTGGTATATAATGGTTTTATGTGAATTTTATAATAAGACTATACCATGTTGTTTTTTTACATGTCCCATTGTGTTACTGTGTTTTTTGGACATTTACTTTGGTATTTCCTTGCAGTATATTGGGGTACCATGTAAATCTCATTGTATATTAATACAATAATTACTTCGTAGCATGTTTTATATTAGAGTACCATGTTTTACCATGTGATATATGTATAATTAATTGCATTTTATTGTTGCAGGTAACAGTCCGAGATGCCCTCAACCAGGCCATGGATGAGGAGCTGGAGAGGGATGAACGGGTTTTCCTCCTTGGAGAGGAGGTCGCACAGTATGACGGTGCATATAAGGTTAGATGCAAATATTTTCATTATATTTCAGTTATCAGTGATGCCCAAGAATTTAAGAATCTAAGTTGCTTGTGTTGGGCTGCAGGTTAGCAGAGGCCTCTGGAAGAAGTACGGTGACAAACGCATCATTGACACACCAATTACAGAGGTGAGAATGATGATAAACTTGTCCAAAAATCATCTATGTTTGTTTTTAATTATGTTCAATACAATTTCCTGATTTTTTTTCCATTCAGATGGGCTTTGCTGGCATCGCTGTTGGTGCTGCCATGGTGAGTTTTCCTGTAACAACATTGATAAAAGAATGTGAAACTACATCATGTTCCCAAACTATCCCATCACATCCTCTTTCAGGCCGGTTTGAGGCCCATTTGTGAGTTCATGACCTTCAACTTCTCCATGCAAGCCATCGATCAGGTCATCAACTCTGCTGCCAAGACCTACTACATGTCTGCCGGCCGGCAGTCCGTCCCGATTGTGTTCCGCGGGCCCAACGGAGCTTCGGCCGGTGTGGCGGCTCAGCACTCCCAGTGCTTCGCGGCCTGGTATGGACACTGTCCTGGTCTGAAGGTGGTCAGTCCCTGGAGCGCAGAGGACGCCAGGGGCCTTCTGAAATCAGCCATCCGTGACGACAACCCTGGTGAGTTCCTCCCTGTGTGAAGCTGATGATCACAGCAAGTGAAGGCGGCTCTGACTGTCCTATCATATCTCTTTCAGTGGTGTTTTTGGAGAACGAGCTGATGTACGGTGTGCCGTTTGAGATGTCTGAAGAATCTCAGTCCAAAGACTTCCTCATCCCAATCGGAAAAGCTAAGATTGAAAGACAGGGTGGGTGATGTTATGAGTTTAATTAGTTGAGTACATAGTAGTAGAAATAGTAATATTATATCACATATAATTATATCCATCGGTCCGTCCATCTGTCAATAATAATGATAATAATAATAAAAAACATAATAAAAAAATATTTTAAAAGAAATTATTTCAAATAATTAAGAGCTTATTTAAAAAGGTGATATTAATTGGAAAACTTTTGACGGAAGGAAGGAATTTAAAAAAAAAAGAATTAGTAGCAATCAATTAATTTTTACTAACTTACTGGCATTTTGTGAATATTAATTAATCATGTAATCAATGGGGGGAAAAAAACTGTTGTCTGATTATGAGTATTTTACAACGTAATGTAATCTAATTACAAGTATTTAATCTTTGCAATCTGATTACGTAATACATATTAGTTACTTCACAGCACTCTGTATATTGTTACAATTTAAAGGGATAGTTCACCCAAAAATAATTATATTTTGTCATTAAATACTCAACCTCAAGTCGTAAGACCTTTGTGTCTTCAGAACACAAATTAAGATATTTTTTACTAAATCCGAGAGCTCTCTGACCCTCCCATAGACAGCAATGTAATTATCACGATCAAGAAACGTAGCAATGATATCTGTAAATGGTCCATGGGAAACTAGGTTGCTTGCTGCTGGAAGAGGTGTTAGTGAGGCCAGCAGAGGGTGCTCAACCTGTGGTCTGTGTGGGTCCTAGCGCCCCAGTGTAGTGATGGGGACACTATACTGTAAACAAGCACCGTCCTTCAGATGAGACGTTAAACCAAGGTCCTGACTCTCTGTGGTCAGTAAAAATCCCAGGATGTCTTTCGAAAAGTGTAGAGGTGTGACCTCGGCATCCTGGCTAAATTTGCCCATTGGCCTCTGACCATCATGGCCTCCTAACAATCCCTATATCTGCTGATTGGCTTCATCACTCTTTCTCCTCTCCACCAGTAAGCTGGTGTGTGGTGGGCGTTCTGGTGCAATATGGCTGCCGTCGCATCATCCAGGTGGAAGCTGCACACTGGTGGTGGATGAGGAGATACCCCCTGACAATGTAAAGCGCTTTGAGTGCCTAGAAAAGCGATATATAAATGTAAGGAATTATTATTATTATTATTATTATTATCAGTAGTTCAACTGTAATTTTATAAAGCTACGAGAATACTTTTTGTGTGCAAAAGAAAACAAAAATAACGACTTTATTCAACAATTTGTCTCCTCTGCGTCACTCTTGCGCCATTTTGGAGAGTATCACTGTGTATGTGCTTGCTTTGTAAACAATGTATGCGCGTGATGCTGCTGACAAAGAACAGCATACATTGTTTACATTCAGATCAAAGCATGCGCATAAGTAGTGATGCTCTCCAAAATGGTGCCAGGGTGACGCGGAGAAGACAAATTGTTGAATAAAATCGTTATTTTTGTTTTCTTTTGCACACAAAAAGTATTTTCGTAGTTTTGTATAATTTCGGTAGTTCCTTTGCTGTCTATGGGAGGGTCAGAGAGCTCTCGGAATTCATCAAAAATATCTTAATTTGTGATCTGAAGATAAACGAAGGTCTTACGGGTTTGGAACAACATGAGGGTGATTAATTAATGACAGAATTTACATTTTTGGGAGAACTATCCCTTTAAATAGACTGAAACACACATATTTTGTGAAATATTTATGTATGTATATTTAGTTTAAATGTTTACTAATGATTTGTGCGTTTTAAAAATGTAACTTTTTTTAATTTTTAATTTCTACCCTTTGAAAAATCTGTAACTGCTATTGGTAATTGTATTATTTGAGTGGCATTTAATTGCCAGATATTTAATTGCGACTAAATTGATTTCTGCATATTAATGTTGTCGGTTGATGCAGGAAATCACATCACGGTGGTGTCTCATTCCCGAATGGTCAGTCTGTGTCTTGATGCTGCTGCTGTCTTGGCCAAGGAGGGGATCGAGTGTGAGGTATGACGACTTTTTTTTCATGGTGTAATTGTTTTAAGTGCCATAAAATATACACTTGATACACATTTTTAAGGATTCAAAAGAGCTGATTTAATTCATAGTAAATGAATGAACCAGTTTTGTATTTATGTAAATTGCAGTGAAAGAACTTCTCCAAAAATTGGAGACATTTACATTTGCTCAGAGAAAATGAATATAATCTCACATTTAACGCAATTTATGTATACTTATTGAAATAACTAAGACGATTTCAATTTAATCTCTAAACTCTGACCGGTCTATGTTTTCTTCTGTAGGTGATCAACATGCGCACAATCCGGCCTCTGGACGCGGAAGCCATTGAAACAAGCGTAATGAAAACAAATCATCTCATCACTGTCGAGGGCGGTTGGCCTCAGTTTGGAGTCGGGGGAGAGATTCTTGCCCGGATTATGGAGGGTATTTTTTTTTATATCTATAACGTCTTTTTTTTATTATTTATTTATCAATCAATATTGCAAAAATGCTCATTTGATGGAACACTAGCACACTATTTGCTGTATTCTGCACAGTATGTAGTGTACACTGCTTTATTTTTTAGTATGAAACAACCATATTTAAACAACAATATGCTGTATTTTTCTTGCATGACCTCATTATGTTGGATGATTAATTTTACTTATGTAAAATACTTACTTTCAGAAAAATTAGGGAGTGTGTCATTCCAAAATACCCATCGTTGTTTTCTCCGCAGTAAATGGATTTATTATTTCTTATTATTATTAATTGTTTTCATTCGGTCCTGCTTTCAATTACCTCGACGCCCCTGCGGTCCGAGTCACGGGTGTAGATATTCCAATGCCATACGCCAAGATCTTGGAGGATAATAGCGTACCACAAATCAAGGACATCATCTTCTCCGTCAAAAAGACTTTGAATGCTTAACATAATAGAGTTCCCTGCCAGGACACGTTAAATATGAAATACTACATGTTCTCTCCCGTTTCAGCATCAATGTTTTGGGAAATAGGATGTCCTCTTTCATCTTCTACAGGTCTTTCTGTTACACGGCCCTTCCTTCATTCAAATTGTCTCATTTTGACTCTAAAATGACGTGTTGTCATGACGGTAATGTTTATTATGGCTGTCAACAACCAGCCATGTGTATTAAGCTGTAAATTCTACTGTAAGCTAAAGTAATAAACTTTTATCTCAAAGGATTGTAAGAATGGTTGTGATTTCTTTCATCTCGTTACATTTTTGCAGTATTTAGATTTCAAGCGTAGCCATTTAAGAGAGCTTTGTAAGATTGTAACACCAAAATTTCTATAAAATGTATTTTATTTGTACAGTTTTCTTAAGTTATATTTTGCCTACTTGCAAGTAATACACACCAGTAATTATGATAATAAAAAACATTTAGTCCAATGACATTTTCTACTCTTTTGATTGACCGTGAACTTTTCAGATATTTTTGTTTTGTGTAAATATATTAAATTGGTATAAATGATGACAGTTAAGGGTTGTTATAGTTATTTGTTTAAAAGTTAATGATCTATTTTACTCAAATATAATTTAGAACTTAAAAGTGTAACCATATCCACAATAGATTTTTCATAATACAGAATATAAAAAAAAAGTATTATTAAAACGCAAAAGTAGAAATAAATAAGGACACTGCACTTTAAACAACAAAAAGAGAAAATGGTGAAATACTGTATGTGCGATTTAACGAAAAGGAACAAATCTGACAAAAGAGATATTCATAAATACATCCGAATCTTATTAAACGTATAGATTCTGCTGATTTAAGTGTTTTGAATGAACGTTCCAGATTTAGAGGGGGTGGGGATTTGTGTAATGGGCGTGGCTTGTTTCATGGGTGTGTCATTTCCGCTCATCCCACACTGATGTCCCTCTCATCTGTCCTGCTCTGTGTGAATCCATAACATAAACATTACAGCTATTTTACAGCCTTTTCTCAAGCAAACGAGTCTCTTCTGAACACAAGGCATTCAAAATGTACGTATAATTTGACAAAGTCACGAAAAGCCCCTAAACTATCCCTGTTTAATTCCCCTATCCTCCATAATCCTGATGCTTTGAACGAGACGAAACAACTGAAGTCCATCGGACGAGGAGGAGAGACTAAATCTTAACGTATTTGCAACGAGGTAAATATAAGAAATCCGTTTTTGTTCGCATTAAATGTGAGATTGTAGATTAGGCGTCTCTTGTGTTGATTAATACGGTATGCAGCAGCTATAAATTATGCGCGCGCTGCATCATCTTTGATCATTATCAGTAACTGATTTCATCAGTATCGATAGATTGCTGCTTTCCGTAGCTAGTTACGTTTATATTTTTCTTGTTTGGGACGTGATATGTGCTGGGATGCTGGGAAATCCTTAGGTGTCCTTCACATGAGTCATTCATTTCACGACTTGAATGTTTCCACGGTGATTTCATCACACAACTCCTCTTGAATGCCGTCTAAACTGTGAAGTAGTGTGTATTTTTCTTTAGTTTACTGCAGGTGAAGTGTTTGTGCCCCATAAAGGCTACAGAGAGCGTCATTCATCGCACCCCTGAAGAGGAACCATTGGCCACATGGAGAATGGAGACTGGGCACACATGGTAAATGTAAACGGTTCTCAACCCAAAACCATGTTTACTGTACAAATACAAACAGAATAATGTGCAAAACAAGAAATATATATATAATATTACAACAAAAATATATATATATATTAAGAAAAGCCATTTGTTTTGGATGGTTTCTAGGGTGTTGCTAGGCGTTTGATAGGGTATTACTAAATAATAGCTCCCCGCCTTTAAGTAAAAACCCCTATGTCTTTATGATATTCTCGTGCAAATATATGGTTAAAGTGCTTTGCTATGCCGTTTCTAGAGTGTTTTGTGTTGTTTCTAGGGTGTTGCTAGACCAGGGTTGTCCAGACTCGGTCTTAGAGGGCTGACGCCCTGCAGAGTTTAGCTTCAACCTTAATTAAACACACCTGATCCAGCTAATCGAGATCATACTAGGAATACTAAAAACTCTCAGGCAGGTGTATTAGGCAAGTTGGAGCTGAACTGTGCAGGACACCAGCCCTCCAGGACCGAGTTTGGACACCCTCGTACTACGCTGTCGGTAGTTTTCAGGACATTAGCTTATTTCACACAATAATACTAGTATATTGCTATAAAATTACCTGAACCACTTTACTGGTAAATACAAAAATCTGCAACTAACACACACAACTACACCACAAATTATAAACACAATTCAAAACACCCATTTCAAAATACTGGTAAATTCTGTGACATCCTTAACCTGAAAAATGACCTCTAAATGGCCGTGCCTCCCAGTATTGTGTTTGTAAACATGGAGGGGTATACACAGTCAACATTATTCATGTTTTCATTTTTGTGTCAAACATTCATGCAGCACTTTTGGCCCAGAGACATCGTTCAAACTGAACTACTCAGTACAGAGTAAATGTGTCATCTGCGTCAGAATGTTATGATTGGCCCAGAGTAGACGTCCCATCTCAGCGCATTTTGAACTTGTACATGCTCATACCGGTTATCTTCATTCTGCGTTCACGCACAGAATCATTTTGGTAATTTACTGGTAATGTGATAATTTCCCTTACTGGTAAATTGTCAAAAAAGGAATTTACCAGAATTCCTGAAAAGGTCCTGTTCACACATGATCTCGTAACGGAAATTTACCAGTAAAGACTTTATGTGTGAAAGGGGCTTTTGTTAAGCAGTTGCAAGGGTGTTTTGGGTAGTTAACCAAGAAGTTACTGAACAGTTGCTTGTCACTTTAAGAACAGGACCTTCAAAAATTCAAAGAGGATATGAAGACTAGATTGAAGAGTCAGCCATTTTGTCTTAAGCTAATGGTCCAGTTTGTCTGAGAGTAACTCAATATTTGAAAACCTCTCATGTGACATTTACCATACTTCTGGTGTGAATCTCAGTTTACCATATTTGAGTTTCCATAGAAACCAATATTCCTTGGGGTATTGTCAGTGCAGCTGAAAGCAGCAAATGTTGTTTTCAAGGCGCCCGTGGCCATCCAGCATTGCTAGAAAAACCAAGCTGGTTGACGTTTTGGTGGGAACAGTTTGGTTTTGATGGTCCAACAACTGGAACAGCACTGAATCAATGGATCTGTGTAGTAGCTTGTGTTAGTCTAAAATGGTCATTCATATCAGTCTGAGTACCATCTTGAGATTCTCAGCAGGTACAAAATGCACATTCAGTGCTTTGAACATCAAATATTTATGTTCTTCTTTGTCGTTGATGATGGATACAGTTACTCGTTGTTTACGTTGATTGCTTAGCTCAGCGTTTCCCAATTCCAGTCCTCGAGCCATGGTTGAATACCAAACTCGTATGGTGATTTACGACATACAATCCAAACCTCCTGAAGCTTAGGCCCTGTTTACACTAGTGTGTTTTCATTTTAAAGTGCTGATCCTCATCTACACTGGTGTTTTCACTGCGTTTCAGAAGCAATCTCTGTCCATACTACAGAACCTTGCATGTCACATGACCATTCATGCACACTGGGCATGTGTGTAAAAAATGTAAACAGGAGGTTGGTTGCTAGTCACTGGTAGGTACTACAATGGGCATGATGTTATTGTTTACATGATCGTCAAGGATACACAGGGCAAATGTGGGCAGCCACGTCATCTTTTTCAAAAGTCTCTGTGTTGGTCTGTTTACACTGAAATGCAACCCCAGAGTTTTCAAAATAAAACAGGGTCTGTAGCATTTTCGAAAGACTATGTTTTCAAGGGTCAAAAATGCCAGAGTAGTGTAAATGACCGGCGTAACCATAGGGATAGTTATGCGTTTTAATACAAAAACACACTAGTGTAAATGTAGCCATAAGCCTCATTCAGACTGTCAGCCCAAATCCGATTTTTGTGCAAATCTGATTGAAATCTGATCATATTTAGATGGTCTGAACGGCAGCAAACTACATGAAATACAATTTTTGCAAATCCGTTTCGAATCCTATTCAAATCGCTTTCCTGGAAATCTGTTTCAGTCTGACCGGTCAAATTGGATCAAGTGTAGCTTTTCTATGCTCTCAGGCCACGTAAAACAAACACATTAGATGTTTTTGTAGAAAACATGCTTGTGTTGTTGCGAAGTGCAAGTCAAGCAGAAAAAAAAAATATACTGCTAGTATACGGTACTCTTTGAGTTTTGAAACCAATGGAGATGGCAGCACAGAATAAAGTCGCACATTCCAGCTTCCTGTGTTTCTGCCAATGCCTCATAAGACGAAATATAATATAAATATAATACTGCGTGACGACAACATGTTGTCATGTCGTAAGACATGTGTTTTGCAAATTTATTGCTGTTGTTGTTGTTTTAAGCATAGGCATAACAATGCAGTGGCATTGTTATGCACCATAGAAACCAACACACATTCCATAAAGCAAAAGAGCGCTTCTGGACACACAAATCGGACATGAATAGTTGAGATACATTGTTTGGACAGTCAGTCGTCTAGATTGGATTCCAATTGGACATGCACAAAATTGGATTTAAGGCCCCAATATACTTTGGGGGGCAAAAAGTTGGTGGAAAAGGCCTGAGCGACGGTATACTGTTTCTGAACTTTACAACACCCCCGCGCTGCTGGTGTAGATTAATGTAAACGTATCGCGACGCTCGCGCGTATCCCCTAAACAAAACAACAATGAAATGAAGAATTTTAGGCAATATAGGTCTGAGACGGGCCCCAATGGTCAGAATATTATAGACAAAAGAATAATGATTAGCAGCAGTTCAGAGTCAAGTATCATGTTTGCAATACAAAAGAACCATTCAATTTCAATAATCAGTCCTTTATGGGAAGTGTGAATGGCTCATATTATGCAAACTTTAGCATGATGTGGAAAAAAATATTGGAGTCAGTTTGTTACTTTATTTTATGTGTTCATTTATTTTATTAAACTGGATAAACTTTTTATATTTTATTTGGTGTCATGATTTACTTTTGATAAAACAAAGGTTTATTATTGTATATTCGTTTAGCATTTCATTTATTGTATACCCTTTAAATTTGCTTGTTGAAAGAACAACAACGGACGCAGCAGCAATATGGTGTAACATTTATTTGAAATACATGTATTTGGTACTTGCTACCTTATATCTTTACTCTTTCCTTTCTTTTCATGGCTTTGAAAAACTTGTCTCGGATGTTTCTCTACGTTGCTTTTTGCATAACCGTTTGCGTCAACACCAAGTTTTGTTGCAATTTCTTTCTAGGAATTAAATACTTTCTCTGAATCTTTAAAGTGTCTCCGTGAGCAATCTTACAGGTGTGGATATATTTGTGCCAGCTCAGCTATTCGACACTCCAGTGTGTCCATGTTGCTAGTGACTAGCTGATGTTGTTCTCCAGTCAGATCTATTTGGAATGAGAAACGAACAAGAAAAAAAAATGCATGTCAAAGAAGGTGGAGTTTCAGAACTCACCCACTGAATGTGTAACCACCACGGACCAATGGAAGCTCAAAGGTGTTTAGGAGCCAAAACCAACTCCCCCCGAAAGTTCGCTTTGGTGAGCTGTTAAGAACTGCCGAAACGAACTCAAAAGGAACTTTTTTTCGGCCTGATTTTGTTCGAAATGACGTCATATCAGTTCGTTCTTTGATTTAGTTTGAAGTATATCGGGGCCTTTAGGCTGATAGTCTGAATAAGGCTTTAGTTAACATACTAGAGTTTCCATAATAATCTTAACGGTTGTGAAAGCAGCTAATTTTGTTTTCAAGGTTGGACCCCAACAAATCTTCCTTGGTCAAACAGTTCACTAGAAAAACCAAGCCAGCTGAAGTTCTGCTGGGAAACAACATAAGTTTGAAGGCTCAGGAACTAAAAAAAGCACCAAATCAATGGATTTGCATGGCAATTCATAAAGTGGTCTTTTCAGCAAAAATTGGTTGATTGTTTGTAGTATTAGTACAAGCATCATCTTGACATTCTCAGCAGGAACAAAATGCATGTTATGTTTATGTTCTTCTTTGTTGTAGATGATGGATACTGTTACCCTAAACGTTGGTGGCCATTTGTACACCACGTCGCTCTCCACCCTCCAACGTTATCCAGACTCTATGTTGGGCGCCATGTTTCGTGGTGATTTTCCCACCGCACGAGATGCCCAGGGCAACTATTTCATAGATCGAGACGGTCCTCTATTCCGTTACATCTTGAACTTTTTACGAACCTCGAAACTGACGCTACCATGTGACTTCAAAGAAACAGAGCTCCTTCGAAAGGAAGCAGACTTCTATCAGATCGAGCCTTTGATCCAGTGTTTAGGAGACACCAAACCCCTTTATCCATTGGACACTTTTGAGCAAGTGGTAGAACTTTCAAGTACTCGTAAGCTGTCCAAGTACTCAAACCCAGTGGCGGTCATTATCACCCAACTCACTATCACCACCAAAGTTCACGCACTACTTGAAGGCATCTCCAACAACTTCACCAGATGGAATAAACACATGATGGACACCAGAGACTTTCAAGTTTCTTTTTTTACCTTTGGACCATGTGATTACCACCAAGAGGTTTCCCTTCGGGTGCATCTGGTGGAGTACATCTCCAAGCAAGGCTTCACGATTCGCAACACACGGGTGCATCACATGAGTGAACGCGCCAATGAGAACACGGTAGAACATCACTGGACATTTTGTAGAGTTGCGCAAAAGGTTGAGGACTGATTGATGCTGCATTTATGTCTGAATATTAAAAATATTTATTGGTAAAATTCAAAGCAATTTGAGCAGTTACGAGTTTAACAAAGATATAAGTGATTTTTAATAGTTGCAAACTTGTAATTAAGGGAATACTGAAATTACCTGAAAACACCACATCTCCACTGCAGATCCTGTTTGAGAGGTACCCAGTAATGAACACAATGAAAATGTTTTATGTTGTATTTGGGCGAACTTGTCCTATTGTGTTTTATGCATCTTCTCCACGACTTCAGATGTTTATAGACAAAAGGAGCCTGAACAATTTCTAGAACTCTACTATATACCTCATATACCTGGAAGAAAAAGTGACCCAAAATTGTTTCTTAATTGTCAAATCTATATATGCAACGTGAATCTGCATATATATGAAATTTTAATATGTAATGCATCAGTGTTAAATATACAGTATTCAGTTGTGTTTATAGTATTTCTGCAGATATTTTGTCCTGTGATTAAGTCCTTCAACTGTAAATGGTTTGCATGATTCTGTGGTATCTGCACTATTGTTGTTTCAGTAATTTTCCCCTTTGAAATATGTGAAAATTATTTAATTCGCATGATGGTCAATATGTTTTGTTGCCCAAAGCTTTGAGCAAAACAATACCTCTTATGACCAGCTTCTAGACCAGACCAAATTTTGGAGTTAATGTCCCATTTAAAATGAATTTTATTCTCAAAATGCATGTAAGACTCAGGTTAGCATCTTTGAAGCTGAGAACATCCATTAAAATTTTGTTCATTGATGTGTGTAATGAATTTGACCTATACATTAAAAACAAGAGTTTGATCATACTTTGTTTTTGTTTGGTTGTAGATGCCTTTGAATAACATTTGATTGGAAGAACACTTAGTTTTATTAATGGAATTAATTCAAATTATTATTCTAATGGAATACTTTGTTACTTTTGGTGCTACTCTTTCAAATGCAATAAATTTAATAAATAACTGGATTATCTAAATATATTTATTTTTGCTTATATATTTTTTGTGGGGGAGGGGGTCACTTAAACCATCTTTTGCATTGAGATTGACATAAAAACCTTATGCAAGATGTTGAAAATGGCAGATCTAGTATATGTATAATTTTTAGTGTATTAGTCACACTCTTGAACTTACAAAAATCTAAAAACATGCTTCTTTTTGTGAATATGGCATTTAAAGCAGCAGTGTGTATTTCTGTGCCACTAGTGATGCCAAATGAAATTTCAGTCAGTTTGTTTGAGTGGTGTTGCATAGCAACAATAACTCAACCAATGGTGTAAGTTCAGAGTGAAGGGGCGGTCACACTGCACTTTTGTTCCTTTGACTTCCATTCATACGCATGCGAATGCGTCAGACCGGAAATGCAAGCTCATGCGAAAAATTTTGCATTTCGCTGCATTCCAAAGTTCAAGTTTGGTGAACTCTGACCTGCGAATTCGCATCCCGTGAAGACGTGTGACCAGTAGAAGATCGATACGTCACTGCGTGACCTCTCTGTACAGAAATACTGCAGTTTTAGCATTTAAAAATACCAACAGTATCAGCAGTTAAACGAATTGTGGTAACTAACCACTAAAGAAGCTGGTAACTGGTAACTCATTAGCCATGTTTCCCCTGATTCTTCATTAATCATAAAAAAAAAACTTTGTACAATGGCCATTAGTATCAAGATTCACCAATACTAGATTAACTAGCATGGCCTATTTTGACTGACAGCTATAGCGTCTATCTGTTAGCTAGCATTGTGGTTTTATTGATAATTTACTCAGGATATGTGGTGCTGCCACAAATCTAAAAGTGATGTCTATTGGTAATGTGTGTGTGTGCAGGTGTGCTAGTTCTATTTTGGTGTGTTGTCTAATATATTGTGCCTATGCTGTAGCAGTTTGTTTTTCTGAAGAAAAGGTAGGTGGTGTTTACTCATGTAAAAGTCACCGGTATTATGCTAGGGTGGTTGCCATGGAGTTGCAACGTAGTTGTTTTTATCACATTACTGTGCAAGTGCTAGGGTGCTTTGTGTGGTTGCTAGGTGGTTGCTCACTATCCTCAATATAAAAAAAATAGCCCACCACCAAGTCTCTATGAAATCTTTGTTTGTCCATCTTTGGCCAATCTGGTCTTTATTAAGAAAACTGACAAGACACCTCAACAAACGACATGATTAGAATAATCCAATTACTGGATGTTGCGCACCACACCAGTGATGCCTTTCCTGCCATTCCTGGGCCAGCTTAGCTGACTAAGGTTTAGCTGGTTAGCATGGTAGCAATCAGCAACTACACCAGCTGCCTGCAATTAGAGCAAAGAGAGCTAATGCTAAAGTGCTAATGCTTCTTTAGAGATACAGTATCATGTTCATTACAATTCAGCAAATACTATAATAACCAATGTTTAAAAAAGTGTTTCGTTTTGTTCATTTGTGTATATTATTTAAGCTTTCTTCATTGCGGAACATGTCCTAATTTCTGTGTTGACTGGCATTGACCCATCCACCAAATCATAAAATGGCCGCCATCAGAAGAACTGAGAGGATGTCCCTCCAAACCAAAAGTGGAAAAATTTTAAGAGATAGTGCTTTATAGCCATTAGAATCTTCTATCTAATAAAGCCAGAGTTAGCAACAGTATTGCATAAGCTAGAAAAACTTCAGTTGACTAGTACCACACTACTAGGCATGTCAGATGTGACCAGTATAAATATCATGTCAAGAAAATACTACACTCAAATACTTCATTCTAAGATATTATTCTGAACAAATTATCCGATAAATATTTGCGTAAGGAAACAACATGCTGTCATTAGCATTGCGTTTCATCAAAAAAAAACACTTAGCAACCAAACTGTTGGGGATAAACAATGCAAAGGTAGTATGACGTGCACGTCTACAATTATCAATATGGAGGACATTTGTTGTGCTTTATTTAGAAATCTATACCAATATTGGCCGAAGATGTTGTTTTTGGGAAGTTTGATGAATTATATTTGCCGTTCATTGTTCATCATCTTGCTGAAAGCCATCATGGTAACATGTCGTCATACAGCCACATGTAAAAACCGTGCTTGGAAGTCCAACTTCTAGTGGTGTTCTTTTGTATTTTCAAGTACATAGTTGTAAATTCCAGCATTCCTATCATTATTGTTGAGAGTACTTCAATCCCATTTGTGGGGGTTGGGCTCCTGCTCGCCCATCCCCCACTGCCAAACTACAAATCCTGTAGGAATATAATCACCCTTTTGTGATATTTTTTATTAAATATATATATATTTTATACATATGTATATCAGGTTATGTGTGAACTTTCGTGACTATATTAATAATAATAATACTATAAATAAATGTTTAATAATTTAATGATCACTGGTCTGTTTTTTTTTTCCTTTTATGTTACATACATATTTCTGCACCATTGTCCACAACATAATGAAAAGCTACTTTTGCACTTAAACAATTTTTAACCTTAGCTAGCTATTTTCGCGATAGCTCCGCCCCTTCTTCTGTCAGCCACTCCGAAACGCTCGCCCTCTGAAGCTTTGAGAGCCATTTTTGTTTCATGACAGAGAGCTCGGCAGCTCTCATTTCAATGCTCTCACAAGGGACTCGGTAAAAGGTAAGACATTTTTTAAAATATATATGTATTTATTTGTAGGAGGATGCGCGGTCTTACAGCAGTGTGATATTTACTTAAAGCAGGTTCGCCATAAAGACTCGTATATGGCTTATACTCAACTACATTTTAGCCTGGCTTTTTGCGTATTAGTTTTTCTCAAGTAGACACCCAAAGTGGGGCTGAAAAACGTCTGTTGTTTTTGAAACGTTTTTATCCGATCCATTTGCGAGGCAATATTCAACCGGTAAGTATCAGACGAATGTTTATCTTCCTTTTCGCCAGCTGAACGTTCCTCTATTGTATTGTTTCATCGCCATTTGAAATGTTTATTGAATGTAATTCTAAATTATTGCCGTTGACTGCTACAAACCTGTGGTTTCGCAGTACCACTTCGCCTCTTGCATATCATTCGATCTGCTTTAACGCTTTGGTTGCTAAGGAAGATTAATTTAGCGTGTAAAGACCGGATCTGTGTATTTTCGTATGCGCTCGCTGACGTCAAACCTCGTGAAGTATCGCAGTTTAGGGCGCCGGGCGAGCTAGCTACTAGGAAAACGTGTCTGTATTCATGTATGTGTTGTGAATTTAAATACAGACATAGATTTAAAGTATAGATTTCATTACACACACACACACAAAACAACAACCTTGAAACAAAAGGCATGCCTATTTTTCAGTTTAATTGTGTAAAATTGTTATAATTTGCCTGGTTTGTTTTGATTTAGGGAAATTACTTTTTCAACTAAATAAAATCAGATTTGAATATGAACTACAAGTTTACAATAATTTGTGTTTAGACGCAATTAGCTTAATTAGTGACCAGTCATAGCAATATCACATTTGAGGAATTTTAAACTGTGATGCCGTAAATATTCGCTATAGTGACTTTTTGGCTGTTAAAAACATTTCGCACCGCATAATGCTAGATGTTTTGAAAAGCAACTTGGCAGCTCAGAGTCATTTTTAAGACAAAGGACTGATCTAATGAATTTGGAGGTTGGGTAAAATATACTGTTTACATAACTTAGAATGGCAGTTAAAGTCGGCAAGAAGTGAAAATTCATATAAATTTACCTGTAGTTTTCATAAATTATTTACTTTCTGAGTGAAATTAATCTTGTTGGAAAGAATTCAATGAATGTTCTGTTTTTTTTTACTTTTTTTATTCCAATTCGATAGACTTCTCAAGACTTACGATAAACTTCTTAGTTTAGTGCAATTAAACCACACCCCTTTCTTACAATTGACTGCGAACTCTGAATCACACCTGCTTTCATCCAGTCAACAATAGATACAACCGCATCCCTATCCAACATTTTTTTTTTCTTTTTCAGAAAAGAATTTGTTCAAATGTGCATCGCTATATTAAAAATCTGTCGCTACTTCCGTTAAATCGCAATTATAAAAATCCGTTCAACTCGCCTTGTGTTGCACTCCAGTTTTTATAATGCAGGAGTGCATCGACTGTAAACGTCTCTTAACATCTGATTTATTTTCTAAAAACAACATTTTCTACATGTTACAGATAATAATACACTCTTAAAATTACGAAAACACACATCAGTTAGATCTCTTGGCAATGTAAATGCATAGGAAATGTTAAATCCCAGTAAGTACGTGTATATATATTCAATACTAACATTCGTTCATAACGAATACACGTCTCCGCGACTTGTGTATTTCAGTAGTCAAATGTACGTTTAATAATTCTATTAAGTAAGTTGTGTTTGTGCTCTACATTCACAAACACAGTGGATTCATGTACGTTTTTAAGGCAAGAAAAAAATACTTAAAAAGACATTAATGTCTGGCCAAAAACATTGTGAGAGTTCTGTTGCTGTTGTTTGTGGCAATTAAAAAAATCTCTTTACAAAAGGTACAATAAATTTGCCAATTTTTTTTTGTTTTTCCCAGTAACTAGCAACTTTCAACTTGCTCATCTTATTTCTTTTTAAACAGTTGTCAGAACGAGGAAACTGACAGTAAAAGATTGTTAGCGCTGTAGTACCCGTAGTGGTATTGATGGAAAAGCAATGTGTATTTGCAAAATGCATGAACTAGCTTTCATAGATAGAAGTGCTTGCATGCTTTGTACTTTCCTGCAGCATTTAGTTCCAACACTAATCAAAAACAGCTGGCTCTTATGTTCCGCTAATTCTGAAGACTTTGATTAGCATTTTCAGGTGTGCTTGATTAGAGTTTGAGCAAACCCCATAGGATAGTGGTCCTCAGGACTGGAGTTCAATAGCCCATGATTTAACCCACAAACAAAATTGTAATATATATTAGGCACAATGCATTCCAAAGGAACTATTCATACCGAGGATAAACATTCTGTTGATGATTAGAGTACAGTATGATTTTTTGCAAATTGACAAAAAAACCTCAATGACCAGTAATTTCTAGTTATTGATTCATTCTCTTGCCTCGATAGTTCTAGTCTGCATGTCTGTTCAATATGTGCATTTACTTTTGGAAAATTACATTTTACAGTGATAGGTTATCTACAATACTTTAAAACATTCAGTACCCTAAACAAATAGCAAAGGATACACATTAAGCTATCTTGCAATCTGATTTTTCACCAGTTTTTCAGTTGTGAGCTTCATTTACATTTGAAAATCGAATGGAGTGGGTGCAAATGACCAAGTCTTTTAGCTAGTGTACTTCATTGGTTGTTTACACCTCGTATTAACATTCATTTCTGTTTCTGTTGGATGGGGCTACACAAGTTCCAAAATGTTTTGGCGATCTGGACAAAAACATGTCAGAAACACACATTTACATAAACTTTTGATACTTTAAGTGGTTAAACAAGACACTTTTGTGACAGTGGCTGAACACTTGCGAGTGGTTCCATTCGCACCAGGTGCAAACATTTGCATACTGACAATCCAATGGCTTTTTTTTTTTGTTTTTACAGGAAAAAATCAGTTGTGCGAAGAAAACAGGCCAACTGAAGTTATATGAGCTTATTCCTGATTCTTGAGCCACTGCTGATATGCAATCTAGCAGTTTAGTGACAGCCATTTTGTCAGTTGTCATTGATTGGATTGCTGTTATCTTTGCAATATAGTGTTTTTTGGGAAGGCTTTTGCCATAATATCAAGGCATAAATTTGTGCATTTCTTTTGGTATTTGCAGTAATATATTCAGTACTTATTCACAGAGCTCACCCACAGACTTTATCTCTCAAAATGCATCAAATGCTTGATCTGTGTTGCTGTATTTTTTGTAGACCTATTTCACTATCTTCTCCATATTCTATGGTTCCAGACCAGCTACAGAAAATGAGCAAGGAACATTTACATTATCAAATGTTCCTTGTGTGTTTTTAGTTGTTTGCAACGGATCACACCGGCGCCTCCATGTACGCTTCCACTCTCCACACAAATGATTGGATATAGGCTACACCTAATAGCACGTTTAAACTGACATTGTGATATGCTTGAAGATTTTATTTTAGGCAAATTGTAATGATTTGAGAACATAGGCTATGATCAACTCACTGTCTTCAGCTGGCCGCTTGGTCGTTACTTTAACCCGTTAACCCGCACCTGGATGCCAGTGCACTGAGTGCTTTGTTTACATGTGTCAATGTTTACAAATAGATTAAATGAAAAGGGACAAAATTAATCTTTACAAACTATATATCTTTATAAAGGTCTAAGCCTCAAGCGTCAATGACAGATCGCTGTTTTTCAAAGGAAAGCTTATAAGGAATGTATTTGCTAAATTTTGTGTAAGCAGAACACATCAAAAACATGCGTAATAGTGAGTCATAAACACATCCACAGCTGTAAATCCAGGTTTAGTTAGAAAGGTATGGGCCCACTTAACGACATCTCATAGAGCACGTTTAGTCCAACGAAGCAATAGTTTTTTACGTCTCCTTTTCTTTGTGGACAGTATTGTTTGTATCCGTTATGGAATAACCTACGCTCAAAAAAACTGCGTCTTGGTAGTAAAAAAACAGCATGTTTTTTTTTTAGTATACAGTGTCACAAACAGAATGAGACCATCCACAAAAAAAAAAAAAAAGTCAAAGATAAGCGGAATATTGTTTATTTGAATTCTTGGCAATCGGCTTTTTGCACAAATCTTTTTTTTTTTCTTCAACATTTTTCATATGTGTGTGTGTTTTTATGGGGAATGTGGCTGTATCTGCATGATTACCATCTGTTTGAGCACACTTCAGCGTGTGATTACTGTGTAATCACAGCTATCAGTGTGAATGCGGTCTATATGAATAGAGTGTGATTATGACTATATGGCGCATCTGTATGATTACCATCAGTGTGGTACAATTTTTTTTTTCAAGGCACTTCAGTGTCTATTAATTTTTTATCTTTTTGAGCATCAACTCTGGATGATGGATGGTAAAGCCCTAAGGGTCTTCTTTCCAAAGACACCAAAATTGTGTGTGTAGCACACTGAAGTCGGGAACTATTACAATTTTAAGTTAGGTAGGTCATTTTCAGCTGTGAGTCCCAAAATGGGGGCTGCAGGTTAACAAGTAAAAAAAAAAAAAACATTTACAAACAAAAAATGTTCCAAACATATTTCTAAATTAACTTTATAAGGAAACAAAAAGAAATATAACTACTTTACTATCAAAAACAAAACTGATCTATTTTAATGGCTGCAACAGCTGTGTAATGGGTAAGAGAGAGAGAGAAAAGACACAGGCTCAACAGAATCGTGTGTGATTGGTTATAAGAACAACCTTGTAAAAACGTGTAAAAAGAAATATAATGGAACAAATAAGCCCTAATATAATAAGATGATAATACTAGCCTAATAATAATAATAGTATTGTTATCATCAAAGGCATCAGCGCAGGTGATATCTCTGACTATCATCAATATACAATATTATTTTCTATCACCACAACCCTATAAATGTTCATCTATTGTCTGTAAGTATTCTGTAAGTATATAAGTATTCTAGTCTGAACTTTTTACATTGCAGATTCAGAGCATGGTGCCGATCGTTGTCATTTGTGGTCATTCTGTGAATTGCATGAATTTAATTGGTTAAGTTGGTAAAGATCTATTAATACCAAGAGCGAAACAGTCCTTTCAGCAATGTGATGGTGACATGTCTATCTTGGTTTAAAAGATTGGTTGGCTGCAAAGCGAGTATTTGTACTTTAAATATCATAATTGCTCTTCAGTGCCAATGTGTTTTTGTCTGGTCATCCAGTTTGAATGTGTGAACTCCTCAGACAAACAGATCTGATTCTTGAATGAACAAAATCATGCGAAAAGTGTCGATTTTCTTCTTTACTGCTTAATAATTAATTCATCTCTGTGATGTAGGAATTGCGATTGATTTCTAAGAATTTTGTTTAGTATCATGTCCAAAATGCATTCCTCAGCCATTATGATTTGAATCATCAATCATCATGGACTTTATAAATTTACTTGGGAAGCAATGCCGCTTGGGATATTAACTTGTTTTCATAGATTGTATCTGGTGTGTTTTGAAGTGACGAGAATACTTTTTGTATGCAAAGGAAACAAAAACAACAACTTTAACAATTTGTTTCCTCTGCATATCTCCGCATGACCGTAGCGCCATTTTGGAGAATATATGCTGAACTCAAACTGTGTATGCTGTTCTCTGTCAGCTGCAACACAAGGAATACGTTTTCTACATGTATTTACACTTTGATTTGTACGAAAAACAGCGCATCCGTGCAGCGCGGCTGACACAGAAGAGCGTACGCTGCTTGTGTCCAGTGGATATTCTCCAAAATGCCGCTACGGTGATGCGTAGAACACAGAGGAGACAAATTGTTGAATAAAGTCATTATTTTTGTTTTCTTCATGTACAAAGTATTCTCATCGCGTCATAACGTTACGGTTGAATCACTGATGGCAGATGAATTATTCTGATGTCTTTCATACCTTCCTGGACCATGCCAGTGTAACTTACTTGGCAGTCAATGGGACAGTCACAAGCCTCCCGGTTTTCATCCAAAATATCATAAATTGTTTTCGGAAGATGAACAAAGCTTTTACGGGTTTGGAACAACATGGGGGTAAGTGATTAATGACACAATTTTCATGCTGGGGTAGAGTATCTTTTTTAATAGAGTGCTTCAGTTTACTGGTGATCTTCAGCTCAGTGCACGCAGCTCAAACAGCAGCGCACAACATTAATAACTATGATTGGTAATGTCGCGTATGTAACATTCTAATGAGAACATTATTATAATAAAACATTATGAATTTTTTGTTTAGTTGCCTTGTTTCAGCGCATTGTTATGGGAAGAGCCAAGAGCGTGTCAAAAACAGGAGTTACACATTCTGACTATAGCACACAATATCTGCTTCATTTTGTACATATACAAGTTGTAATATTATGTTTTATGTGGTATATTTTACATTACATTTACATTTAGTCTTTTAGTAGACACTTTTATCCAAAGCGACTTACAAATAAGGACAATGGAAGCAATCAAAAACAACAAAAGAGCAATGATATGCAAGTGCTATAACAAGGCTCACTTAGCTTAAACACCGTACACTTAGCAAGTTTGTTTTTATTATATAATAAAATAAAATAAAACAGATAGAATAGAAAAAGAATAGAGCAAGCTAGTGTTATAGAGGCCTTTTTGCTTTTGTTAATTTTATAAGAAAATAAAAAGAAAACAAATAGAATACAAAAAGATTAGGAAAGCTAGTGTTTTTTTTTTGTTTGTTTGTTTTAAGAAAACAAGTAGTTAGTTAATGAGTAGAGTGCAAGTCTGAAAGTCACAACTTTTTTTAAAGAATAGAATTAGAATAGACAGTGCTAGAGTTAGAGGGTCAAATAAAGTGGAAGAGATGTGTTTTAGCTGATTCTTTAAGATGGCCACGGACTCACCTGCTGGGATTGAGTTGGGCAGGTCATTCCACCAGGAGGGAACATTTAATGTAAAAGTCAGTAAAAGTGTTTTTGTGCCTTTTTGGGATGCCACAATAAAGCGACGTTCACTTGCAGAACGTAAGTAATGAATTTAAGTAAAGGGGTGCAGAGACACTGGTGGTTTTGTAGGCAAACATTAACACCTTGCGAGCAGTTATTGGTAGCCAGTGCAAAGTGATAAACAGAGGTGTGATGTGCGTTCTTTTTGGCTCATTAAAAATTAATCTTGCTGCCACATTCTGGATTAATTGTAAAGGTTTGATAGAACTGGCTGGAAGACCTGCCAAGAGAGCAGTGCAATAGTCCAGCCTGGACAGAACAAGAGCTTGAACAAGGAGTTGTGAAGCATGTTCCGAAATAAAGGGCCTGATCTTCTTAATGTTGAATAAAGCAAATCTGCAGGACCAGGCAGTTTTAGCAATGTGGTCTGAGAAAGTCAGCTGATCATCAATCATAACTCCAAGGTTTCTGGCTGTTTGGGGTTTTTTTTGTTTGTTTTTTGTTTGTTTGTTTGTTGTTTTTTATGATGAAACAATGGGTTTGATGGAACCACAAGCAGTTCTGTCTTGGCAAGGTTGAGCTGAAGGTAATGGACCTTCATCCAGCAAGAAATGTCTGTTAGACAAGCTGAGATGTGAGCAGTAGGGATGTCAATTTTCGATAATTTCCATGATCGATCGTTGTTTAAATTAACGATCGATTAATCGTTAATCTTAATGCTGAAAAATGCGTCTATTGCAGTGGCACGCAGTCACCTGTATGACAGGATGAATTCTAGCTTGAATTAAAGGGGTTTTAGTCTGAATAAAATGCTGGATTATAAAATGAATAGATGTGATTTAAGATCATTTGATAAAATGAAGAGAGCGTGCCATATGTTTGAGATCATTTTACTTTGATGACTGTTTTCTATCTCGGCACGGAGACCGCTGAACGCGCCTCTTTAAATGGTTTAGTAGTGCTCGTTGTTGTATTTTAAAACACAATTGCAATGTTTTCAACTGACATTATGGCATTTAAAATAAAATCATCCCAAACATAGGCCTAACTGTGGCGCAGTTTTGAATTTTTGCATTCCGGTAGGCCTATTTGTTTTTAAAATCCGCCATTTACAGTGCATTAGATCGTGACAGTGCATGCATACAGGACGAGCGAGTACGTTTGGAGGTTATTGCTCACGTCTCATTCAGCACAAATCCAAATGTTTCCACATTCGCAATGTATTTGAATGTTAAACTATTATTTATAATTACATGCATTCGTATATAGACGGAAAAGATTATCCTCTTCACATGAGAAAAAAACGTCTTTAGCATAATAGCGGAGTAGACCGGTATACTATGGTCTATAAAAACTGACCAGTGTAACTTTTTATATTTTTGGTTGACTGTATTTTATTTTGATAATGAACTGTGATGTAAGTTTGAATTGTTAGAATACGTGCGCGCGAGGCGCCAGCGCAATTGAAACAGCTGAGACATAAAAAAAAATTTTTTTTTATAAATATTATAAATATTATCCGCAAAAGTGTTTACTTACATTTGTGCACACTCACAATAAAAACAGAAGATTTGTGCTCTTGTAAAATAAAGCAAGCAAACAGAATGCGTGTTGTCATCCTTTTTTTTCATGAACTTTTGGAGCGCCGCCACACTTCTGTTTTAAATTCGTTATCTTAAGTCAAATATATTTAGCTTTTATTTTTTTTATTTTTTTTTTTATGAAAACAAAATGTTATTTTTATGTTAGGCCTATTACTTATATAGGCTATACATTTTCCTTAAAGCATCCCGTTTTGTCCCCCGACCATGCTTTTGGATGCGTTCCAACCCATAGCCTACATTTATGCAGCTTTATTCTGGTTTGCCGGTTGGTCACGAATTTCCACAAATTCAGTAATATTTAGGCATTGTTTCTTTTCCTAAATCCTCACCATCTAACCCTCTAATTTCGCAGGTTTATTTTATTGTCTTTCACTTTTAATCACTGTTTTCACATCTCTTACTTTGGTAAACATGCGGGAAGGGAAATGAAAGATTTCATGAATTAAGAATTTGTTCGATTTATTAATTTGTTCCCTTATTTCAGTTAAATCATGGGTTATCCATTTTTGTAAAAAAAAAAAAAAAAGAAAGAAAAATCCATATTTAAAATGTTATAAACACTTTTCTTTAACTTCCGCTAACTGTTCCAGGCGGATGACGTAGGATGTACGCGTAGCACACACTCATGTAAAATATGCTAGTCTCGCATGTTTGTTTACAGGAGCAAAGGAAGCAAAGTATCCTTACTTGGCCAAAGAAAACCAGTCTCCTCTTGGCTTATATCGAAATCCTCTGACATTTTTATTTACAAATCCTTGTTTTGTGACTCTAATTAGTGAACAATGTTTTGTTTTGTTTTCTCTCGTCACTAAGCACCGCCACATGCCACTACACCTACATACTACGTCATCTGACTGGAAAGGCATCTGCGTTCGGCAGTTAGCAGAAGTGATAGAAAAGTGTTTAGAACATTATAAATATGGATATTTTTCTTACAAAAATGCATCGATTTGCTACAGGAGGCCTTTATTCACCCCCGGGAGCCATGTGAGGCATGTTTTATTATGGATGGATGTGCAAGGACAAATTTTTAATATAACTCTGATTGGATTAGTCAAAAAAAAAACATATACACCCAGGATGCAATGAGTGCGAGTACAATATGGGCCAATTTAAATTTTTGGGTGAACTAACCCTTTAATATACCAACCTCCTGAAGTACTAAAATCTGATTTTGTACCTCAGAGGTGGTAATGAGAAAGCAACATGATGAATCACAGCTCACCACAAGTAGCTTTTCCAAAAGCTGAAGTAAATGCTAAAAAAAAAATAAGACCACACAAATACTAAACTCCATCATGGTAACATACATAAAATAATGCAGCTAACTCTTAAGTCAATACCATAAGATGTCATTAAAAAAAAAGAAACATTGTTTTTTAAATGCAAAACCATTAAATGTGGCGTGCCATACAGAGAATTATGGGAATGTCAATTCATGGTTTTCACTGTAAATTATAAGATGACTTGCTCTGTTTATCTTCTAAAATCTGTCAATTTTAGAGTAAAATCCTGTTAGATTAATTAGTTTTTATTGTATATAGTGAGAGAACTTGTCATTTAACAAATTAACAGTTTTGTACCATAGCATTTTTACTGTCTTGTACCATTAAAATTTTGACCATTTTTACAGTGCACTGCAAAAGAAATTCCTTCACTGTAAAAGAGCAATGATATAAAAGTAGGTGTTGGATCAGTATCTGTGCAGGAAGTCTTGTGCTGGTGTATTATTACATTATTAAAAATGTGGAAGTAGAAAATGTCATTTTGCATGCTTGGTTTCAGTGAAAGCTGTTTTTGGAGCAATGAAGTTTTGAGATCTAAAACTTACATAATTCTCTAACTTTCTCATGTCAAGCACCCATTTAAAACATATTACTATTACCAAAGTCCTTTTACAAGACAAGTCATGTCACTCGGGCGGCCATCGTTGACGACGCGTCTCAGGAACGTAAGTGCAATGTCCTATCTCTTGGAATGGGAAAAACTCAAATTCTCCAAAACTGTTCACTAAGCTTACGATTAAATTTCTATTTGAAATCACCAAAGAAAATCTGACAACAAACTGTGTCATATAAATGTTACTTTTGCTCAAAAAGCATTATTAAAGCTTATTATTCAGGTTAGATCAGCCTGTGTGCATGCGCAGAAAGGTCCTAAGAGCACGTCTCAGAGCGTTGACTGTTTCTATAGCAACCGGGACTTCTAACGGCAGCTGCAGTGACGCGATGACTTTACCAATTAGTGATTGGCTCTTTCATTCAGAAGGCGGGGCTTCCTGAGATTGAGCTCCATGTTGAGCGTTGCATTTTTCCCCATTCAAAACTATACGAGTGACATGTCTTGGGTATTCTATTGTCTTTGCCATTACTTGCATTGTGGTGAGGTGCTTCTTTAATGTAGCTTCTTGAGTACAGTTGTATTGTGTCCTGTTGAAATTCAGAAACTGCCTTGAAGAAAATAATGAATCCCCTGATGCATAATTGCTAAATGTGGAATTCACCTTACAATTTACTTTGTTCTTGATGCATCAATGCATCTAAGTATTTTATCACAGGGCATGGTGCCAAATCTTTTGCAGTAAAACATTCAACAACCCTAGCAAATGCCTTTTGCTATGTGGAATTATTTCAAATGTTATCAAAATAGTTCTGTTTGATCAAATTTGCTTGTTTTTATTTCTGACATTTCCTGTGTATGTTTGTTCAATGACCTAAATTATAAAAATTGCTAAGCATTTGTAGATGCAATGTTGAAACTACAATCAGAAAGTTGTCTATCAAAAGTCATTGCCCTTAACAATGGACAAAGAACCACTGGTTGAAATTGTAGAACTGTTTTGAAGTGGAAAGCAGTGAGTTCAGATCCATTTCCCATGGATAGAGAGATTCTTAAAAAATCTTAGGGAATTAGAACAGTTTGCAAAATTAAATTGGCCAGTGTTTCCTGTAGGTAATGTTATTTGTAAGAAATTTACTCTGAGGCTAATACTTTACATACTATCTGAACACTTGTAAATGCCCATTTCACAGCTGAAGTCATTATCTCAACCAACAAAATATTCTCCAGACAGTTATTCATGCAACTTTGATTGTATGAAATAAAAGCCCTACCAGCTACTTTACTTATTGGCCTATTAATGGAGTATTATAGTTGAAGAGCACTTTTAAAAAACTGACAGTTCAAACTGCATAACCAGAATGTTGTGATTAGTTGAGTCATGGTACTGTTTTGACCCAAAGCAAACAATTAAAAAACATTGTTTTGCCGAACTGCGATACAATCAGACTGGCTGGGATAATTTATAGTGAATAGTTTAAATCTAGGTCTACTTTTGGAAGATACAATCAGCTAATCCATTTGGTGCTAGTGTTGCAGAATTTGCACTGCTTTTCATATTAGATAAAATAAACAGTAATTCATGTGAGTTTTTTTTTTTTTTTTAAATCATCACCTTCATATCCTTTTCATATTCACAGACACCTGAAGTCCTTATGCATACCAGCTGTGAAGGTGCACCATGAATTGTGAAGAGCAGGGCATGGGGAGGGTAGTCCATTCCTGGGCCAGATTCTTGGCCCCCAGCTGGACAAACTGCCCTCGAAGAGGCCCTGAGGGTCTTTAAACCCCATGTCCAGGACCTTTCGGACACTGAGAGACAAATGGTGTCCTTTCTTCAAAAGCTGAGGAAAGAGGGAGCCAAGCCTGTGATTTTGAAGAGCAAAGATGTATATGGATACACGTCTTGCACCACGGAGCCAATCTCTTCTAAAATTGGCAGCAAGGTTCAGAGAGTGCAGAAACCTTGCAAGAAGCGAGGGCGGAAAGGTTTGAGCAGACCAAGGATGTGAATTACGCGATGCTCAGTAGAGGCAGCAAAGGACATTCTCCAAAACCAACCCAAGATCCTGCCTTACCAATCTCTCGGTGGACAGTCTTAAGCAGAATGTTGGATCGGCCCAATGCTAGATAAACACTCTGTTCAAGCGCAGCAGTGCCTCAACTAACAAACATAAAAGGGTTGACCGAAAGGCCACACCGCGAGGTTATATGCAAAGGTCACTTTGGTTCAGATTCTAAAAGCACCCCCAGTTTTGCTCTGGGACGGGCCACCGGATCTCTCCGGAATTCCGCATTCTCCAACAGAAAATGGCAGTCAGACATCAATGTAGTTGCCTTGGGCACAACAAACGTGTTTTGTCATGTCCGTTCAAAGTAGCGATGCCCTTATTGGAGACTCTGCCCCAGTCGTCTGTCAAAATGGTTTCGTTCTTAAAGATGGTAGCATTTATAAAAAGATTGAAACTGTATCAGGTAAACCTGATGTGATGACCAGTGGTCTGGACAATGGTTTCAGTGAGGAGACTCCATTTTTCCAAAGCTATAACTGGGTCCCAGTCTACACTCACCAATGGCCAAGACGTTTCTAGACTGAATGGCAATGGTCTTGAATGGAAGGTTATAAAAGTAGACGATTCGGTCACAGACGAGGAGGTGAGAAGGAAGGCACAAAAAATCTTGCAAGTTAACTTGTCGCCTGTGATACAGATCCATCCACTTGTTGACTCTGTATAGACTCTTGCTGGGAATTTTTATTTTTTTGTTTTTTCTTGTTAAGTTTTTTTGTTTTGCAAAGTTGCGTTTTGTGGAAACAAACCCCAGGTTATCTCTGGATGGGAGCATTGCAGTTACCTCCAAATTTTGCATTATCATCAAGTAGTTACTGACATCATAATCCAAAGATGAGAATCTTTTTTTCTGCTCTCACAGTATTTTGTTTTCCCAACACATCCCAACCTACCTTTCTTTTGTGTATTTTTACCTAACTTCTGAAGGATTGGACTGATGAACAAACCCTTATTTATGACTATGCAGTTCCCAGAATGTTTCTCGTGTTGGAATACTGTGGTTATGGACTGCCTTCTCATTGGATCATGGGAACAGACTGAATTTGTAGAGTCCTTGGATCCTGCTAATGTCAGTGTCACCCAGGGTTGTTGTTTTTTTGTTGTTGTTTTTTTTTGACATCAACAGTTTTTGTTTTTTTGTAATATGTTAGTCTGCCGGCATAGACTGCATATGATATTTTTGTTTAGACTCTTAACATGTTCAAATTGGGGGCACTTTTGCATATTAATTTAATTTCATGGCAAAATAAATGGCCTTATACTTTGAGAGAGTTGAAATTTAACTGAATATTTGTACCTTTTTCCTTCTTGATTTTTCTTGTTTCTTTCTGCACTCCACTTCTCATAAATTCCCCAAATGTTTCTTTTAATGTGCCAACCCTGGTTTTTCGTGTTCTTTTCAGTTTTGTTGGTGCCATGACCACAAAGAATTGCAAAAAAAAAAAATGCTTCCATTTTCTAAGTTCTCAGTATCCCGTCAAGAAGTGGACTTGCTTGTCCATTGATTGAACGTACCTCAAACAAAAACTTGAATATGAAAAAATGTTGTCATCATTAATCCTGCAGTTAATAATGTTCATAATCCATACATCCGTAAGTTGGGTTGGTCCATGTCACCTTCTACACATTTAACCAAATTCTGTAAATGACAAACGTGATCTTCAGTAGGATGGTTTTTGATCCAGCACTAATTAAGGCAACATCTGAAGGTACAAATTGGAAAAGGAAAAATTCATTCAGGTTGTCTGTTAAATCTTGCTCAAGGTGTTTTTTTAAGGTCATTCTCCTGCCTCACCGGAATTCATTTGTTGAGGATGATTCATCTGCATAGAGCAATAATGCTTGCTTTTTGTGCAAAAGGAGGAATAGATATGGGAGAATTAAGTTTGGCGTTCAGCAATGCCTAAGGCCTTTGGGTTCACAAGGTCTCATTCAAACTAAAGTAGAAGATGGCAATGCAGCAGTTTATTGGTGCCAAAAGGCAAGCATTTGAAATTTGTGTTATAAATTTAAGTTTTGAGTTAACCAACATATGGGTTTCATTAAAACAAAACCCTTTCATTCACATGCAAAATACGAGCAGAATTTGGTTTCCTGTTAATCAGTTTTTATTTTCATCCAGTTGAATCTGTGACACTCAAAAGCTGTAAATGTCAGTGTTGTATCTTTAGTTACTGTTATCGAGTTGTGAATTAAAATCTGTTTGAGAAATGTTTGGTGTGGATTACTGGAGTCTCAGTGTTTTCTTTTTTTAAAGAATAGGCTATATTATTGGTGGAAAAAAAATCATGGCTCAAAGACTTCTCCATTCGCTGTTTCATGAGGTCTAGACATAGTTACATATTGTTTGGGAAATGCCGTTAAATCCCATTTCGGAAATGAGTAGTTCCTGCTATAAAATCTGACTGGATATGCCACGTATGAAAATAGCTAATGTGCACACCAACAAACGGCACAAATTCAATATTATATTAATATGCCTTGTTGCTTGGTAACTGTAAATGACTGTTTGGCTAATAAACTTACCAGATGTTATTTAGCAGATGAATTGCTTATTGTGATAATTACTATAAGTATATTTAATTTTGTATTGAACATTGGTGTGTTGCCATACTTATGTTGCTACCACAGTTATGAGTGGTTTTAGGCACTGTTTCATGTGCCGAACAGCATTTCTTAAGCGTTAAGACCTCTAGTAATGCTTGGTTTTTCCTGCCGTATTTGTGTGCAAACTCTGCGAATAATTCGTGTAAGATTGTTGTTTATTTTTACTGCTGTATCTTTGAAAATTTTAGATATTATTTATAGTACCTAAATATTTAATATTTTAAACCATTTCTGTTTCTTAATTCAACCATATTATGTCATATTTGCCACACAATGGCCAGAAAAAAGAGAATACATCAAAAGTCAGAAACAGTTAAATTTATTAAGTCCTTTGAATTTTTTATTTTTTTTTTAATAATTGTTCTTTTTTACAGTAATGCTCAGACTCCAAGTTGCGATTTAACCCTTAGTGGTAAGATCAAATGTTTTGTGAATATGGGCCCAGGTCTCATCACACAGTTTCAACGTTTCAGTAAATCAAATTGAAAATCCCACATGCCACTGGGCAAATTCCAGACAGGAAGTAGTATGTTTCAACAAAAGCTTTCTTCTATTTGAATGAAATGGGTGGGACATTGTTGTGTTGTGTATAATTTCAAACGTCTGTCATGGAGGACTGCTGTTTCTTTGACGTTGCCACAGGCCTCTTGGTGGCTTCTATTTCCCTGCCTTTTCTGGTCTGGGCATGCGAATTTGGATAAATTCCAGTCTGGCCAGATTAAAGGATGGGAGATAAAGCTGGAAGAATTAATAATTGTACTGTAGGGCCTTATTTTTACTCTAAGTCCATATTTAAAAAGAAAATTGAAATGATATGAGGAACACCAATAGTTCTTGTTTGGCATGAGGGGGGGGGCCCATCAAATGATGGAATTGCTTTGTCTTGATATCAAACACTGTGGAATATATATCTACTTACAGACTGTGAATGTAACATTAGGGCCTTTCGCACCACAGGAACCTTTTCATAGTACTAGAACTAATTGTGGAACTACCCACTTTTTGGCATTTTCACAACTGCCGAAACTGGGTGCGATTTTAGTACCGGACTGCCTTTTTTTTTTTTCGAGAACCAAATTATCTACTACTCCGGAGCAGGGTCTAACCAGCACAACTGGTACTACCCATGACGTAAGTATACATTGATTGGTGGATTCGTACAAAAAAGCCCTCACCCGTCATTATTTAAAACACTGTGTAAACATTGTGTCAACTTATTTTGCAAGTATGGAGAACAGAGATAAATGGACGGACGCTGAAGTGCAGGCACTTGTAGCGAATGTAGCACTGCCAGTTGTCGTTGGAGATTCTTAGTCCTCCTTTCCAATCTTTCAATTGCTTTATGTATACATCGAAATTCCATGTCCATTATCAAACAGGCCCACAACATTTTGTGTCAAGTATTGATAATCAACTGAATTTTGTTGAGAGTGGCTATATTTTATAAAACAATACTGCATATAAAATTTCTAAATTGGACAAACAGTCCCACAGTTTTTAGCACCATATTAGTGCCAACAAGTGGCTAAGGCCCATCAAATCTTTCAGGTATTCTCAAAGTGAACCATTCCTTGGGTGTACCAAAGCTTAAGAAATAACTCATTCTGTTCAAGAGTTATAGCCATAAAAGTAGAGATACCTGATACTTATATGTAGTGTGATTACAATCTGGGAACCAGCCTTGAACATACTGCATGATTTTTTCCCCCCAACCAGGTAAGCACAAACCCTTTCTCTGCAGTTAACTGGATCAACTCAATCACAGTCAACCATCAAGAAAAAATCGGACTTAAGAAAAAATCATGTATGAATCCGAACAGTAATGCTAGGGTTAACGTCAGGGTTAGGGTTTAGTATTTTGTTTTCACCATTGTGTCCTTAGTCAGCGTTGTGACTGAGTAGACCAATAAAGTCTTTAGAAATCGTTTGTGGGCATGGTTTGTGCTTAAACTGGTTTGGGGGGAAAAGATTACTGTACAAAAGTAGCATTTGGCAAAAAAAAAAAAAAAAAAAGACTCCAAAAAAACGAATCCAATGGAATTAAGCCCTTGCATTCCCAGTTGGGCCGAAACATTGCACTGGTCAGGAAGTACTTCCATTCTACCAAATTTTCCATTTATATGGCTTACTGTTTGGGCTTAAAGATGTGTTTTGTCTAGAAAGAAAATAAAAAAATAAGTCCTGGGTTTTCACACTAACAAGAACAGCACTGTGACACAATAAATATGTAGGGATTGAACCAAATCCACCAAACCAACACAAGGCCTAAACGTCGTTCTCATCACCGCATTCATTCTTTGGCATTTGAGGAACTCTGGTTGGCAGGAGAAAACTTCAGATTACTGAATTATTGAAAGGACAGCAACTTCTTCTTTGTGGAGCAGACATACGCCTCTCGGTAACTCCCGAAGGCCTCTGGGACATCTGTTCCGGGCATGTGGTTTTGGTGGACAGCCAGTTCTGGCCACATTCATAGAAGCCGATGTGCGAATGTAATAAAAACAGTTAGACATTGTAACAACAAATTTGATTTTACTATTTATCATGTAATTGGCAAGATGTTTTGGAACCAATACTGATCATTATCTGCAAGTTTTCATAGACGCAAGAGCGTTTTTCTTTCAAAAGTTGAAATTTGCTCACTGAACAACAGGTGCATTTTAATTTATCTCACCCAAATGTGAGCAAATTCTTCTTTAACACCTGACATTTACTTCAAAGGTTTTTTTATCTTATAGACATGCACCACATGCCATCTTGACTACATTGTAGTCTCCTCCTTTTCACACATTTCAAAGCAAACACAATGAAAGGTGTGACACGACACATTTGTGTGACCCAGAAGCCGCTCTGTCTAGAGTGGGGATGGTGTCGTGCTTTGTTGCGAAGAGCGCTATGAAAATGGGGGGATGGGACATGAGTTGAACTGGAAAAATGGTGGAGGAAAGCCCAGCTGTGAATTCACTGCAGTCCTCACTAGCCCTGGGTCCTAAAGTCTCCAGGCTAATTCCCAAATTACAAAAAATAGCACAGAAAATTACTTAAAAATCAGTCTACAATTCATTTAAGAATTATAAAGCTGTTAGGTCTGTTTTTGTATTCCAAAAGCTTCCTGTATGAGGAAGCTTCCTAACTCGCTCATGTCAATGATTGATGGACTAAATTATTACTACAGTATTTGCAATGCAGCACTGCATTGATATTAATCAAACATATCATCCCAGCAATTAATCACATTTTCTCTCCAATTTTTATGATGAATTAGCTTGAGCTGCTTAACATACAGTACACAGTCCTTTTAAACTGTATTTTGTAAGTATTACTATTGTAGTTACCTTATCCGTTTGTGGTTTTTGTAACTAACACACAAAAAAATGAAGTTTTAAAAAATGTCTTATTGACTGAAATGTTTGGAGTTCAAAATCAAACCAATGATCGTGATTGGTCTGCTTTCTTGAATTAATATGCATATTCGGTTGTGATTGGTCTTGCCTTTCTAACAAGTCAAACGCGTGAATGTCATTTAATTTATGCAGAACTAGAGCCCTGACTGTGCACCTACCTCAGGTAAACTTAGAAAAAAATTATTTGAGCAGAAAACAATGAAAACTTGACAAATTTTTCTACACTAAACTCAACTTATTCTAATCTGACCGGTTTTTCCGTTCCCAGTACATTGCAGGTCAAACTCAACAATGTTGTTTTCCTGTCAAGCAGTATAAACAGGTGGTCGTTTTCCTCAGGGAAATTTTCACCCATCTCCCTCTTGCGTTACGCTTCAGTCATCTTTAGTATGATTGAACAAGACAAAAATACCCTTCTATTATGTCGATGAGACCTTTGGGATTATGCATTGCAGTTGGAGACATTAATTAGACCCCAGGTTTTAGTCCCTGGACAGCTGATTTTCTTTGCGATTGGCCAAGAAGAAAACAACAGGTAAACTAACAAATGCACCCAGTGTTTTTAGCAGATATTTTTATTGAACTGAAGGCACCACGGTTGGCTGATGTTGTCTAGGACATAATTAGGCCATTTAAGTCTTTTATTTTTAAGTTTAACCATGTACAAAGGTGTTGTACCACCTCCTCCAGCCAAGCTCTCCAGCTGATTACAGGTAATGAAAGAGAGAGGACGTCGGCGCTGATGTCTGTGCTAGTCTAGGAGGTTGGGGTGTGTCTGTAGCAGCTGGATCCTGAAATAAAAAAATATTGATTAGGACCACTGTGTTTGACCATTAGTAACAATCAAAGAAATGCATGTAGTTAAAATTACAAGCACATAGAAGGATGTTTTTCTAGATTTACCCCAAATGGCTCTGCAAATGCCCTGTAGCCACTGTATAAAGGGTTTTGGATACTAAAGCAGGGTTTCCACCACCTTTTGTGGAAGCACCATCTTCATCATCATTCTGTTAAACGATAAATAAGGCATTCATTTATCTTTGAAAGTAGATTATGATACATCACAAATTAAGTGTAATGTACCTTATTTAGTTTTCTGGGATCACAATATAAAGTTTAATTATAAAGACAGTCCAGAAGTTTAAAGATAGATTGATAGGTAGAAATAGTCAGAGGATGGATGGATGGATGGATGGATGGATAGATAGATAGATAGAGGAATGATAGATAGATAGATAGATAGATAGATAGATAGATAGATAGATAGATAGATAGATAGATAGATAGATAGATAGATAGATAGAGGAACGATGGATGGGGATGGATGGGATGGATAGATAGATGGATGGATAGATAGATAGATAGAGGAATGATAGATAGATAGATAGATAGATAGATAGATAGATAGAGGAACGATGGGATTGGATGGATGGATGGATAGCTAGATAGATAGATAGATAGATAGATAGATAGATAGATAGATAGATAGATAGATAGATAGATAGATAGATGGACGATGGATGGATGGATGGATGGATAGATAGATAGATAGATAGATAGATAGATAGATAGATAGAGGAATGATAGATAGATAGATAGATAGATAGATGATACACACATAGACAAATATATGAATGGATTAATGGAAGGATGGAAGGATGGATGGATGGATGGATAGCTAGATAGTCAGATAGATAGATAGAGGAATGATAGATAGATAGATAGATGGATGGATGGATAGATGGATTGAATGATACAGATAGATGGATGGATGGATAGATAGATAGATAGATAGATAGATAGATAGATAGATAGATAGATAGATAGATAGATAGATGAGGAATGATAGATGGATGGATGGATGATGGATGGATGGATGGATGGATCAACAGATAGATGGATGGATGGATGGATGGATGGATAGATAGATAGAGGAACGGTAGATGGATGGATGGATAGATAGATAGATAGATAGATAGATAGATAGATAGATAGATAGATAGATAGATAGATAGATAGATAGATAGATAGATAGATGAATGATAGATAGATCTAGAGTCTTTGTTTGTCAACCTAAATATCCGAATCTCCGTTACATGAACAAACCTTAAAATACTGGAAACGAAAGGCGTCGTTCTTGTGCTTGAGAACGTAGTATGCGAGCCCAGCAACAATACCAACAATGGCAAAGACAATCAGCACAGTGGTGACTGCGACCCCGCTGGACTGCGAGATTGGAAGAACTGCCGGCACCTAAAAATTAGACAACACCATTGATGACTTCACTGGGAATTGTAAGTGAGGTCCGGCTTTTGGCAAAGCTATGCACAGCTGTCTATAATTTCTGCTTTGAAATGAATAGATGGACATCCATGTTAGTCAAACAGGATGTTGACTTGCTTCAGGTAGTCTGATGAGTCATAGTTGTTATCTTTGTCTGATGATGAGCAAGAATTCTTTTCAATAAAGTCACTGCTCAACAGAAGGCTTGGGAGTGTGCTTTCTCTCTGAAAACTGCTGCAATTTAATCCATTGGTGTTAATGCAGTTACCCATGAAAATTTCTAATAAATTTTGCCCGTACATCCATAAAGCAATGCAGTTCTCCAATATACTCTATTGTACTTCTACAAAGGCGGCCACTTACTTGAACAGGTGGAGCTCTGAAAGGCCCATCAATGACATGGATCAGACCATTAATGGCTGGAATGTTCCAGGCCAATATGACCTTCTTATTCACCAATTTTTGAGGTTGAGAGTCCTGCGAAACCAATAAAAATATAGTTTTCTTGAGTATGTACAGTGAATGTGGCCTGAGCAGTGTGAAGCTGCTAAGGTTTGTTTACCTCAGCCTGACCAGTGGAATTGGAGGGAATTGTTACGATTAGATCAGAACCCAGACGGGACGGGATTATGGTGTTGTGCTTCAAGTCTTCATAGAAGTGCAGACTACTGATGCTGGATATATGATACAGCAAATCCCTCCATGACAAGGTCTAAAAAAGGAAAACTGCAGACTCAAGGCCAGCGGAGAAAGAGCGTGTCCAACTGGTTCCTACTTTCTTTGTACGTTTTCTTCCTCTGACTCAGATGCAATTCAAAAATGTTCTTATGAGTATTCATTCTGGCTTATATCGATAATCACCTTGTTTGCAGAGAAACCGTCATCTTGAGGTACAAAAACTGTGATGTTTAATGATTTGTCGGAGAGGGACTTCAGCAGGTTCTTGCCCTCCTCACCATCCTCTGCATACTTCAGTAAAGTCTGTAGGAGGAAACCAGAAGGAAGTGTTTGACTCCATTTTTATGAAATTACATGGATATTTCTCTTTGAACAGAACTTAATTTGTATTGACAGCAATTATGTGAAAAATTTAGTGCTGGGCAATGATTAATCACATCCAAAATAAAAGTTTTTGTGTACATAATATATGTGTGTGTGCTGTGTATATTTATTATGTATGTATAAATACATACGCATGCATGTATATATTTAAGACAAATATGTTATGCTTATATATTAAATATATTTATATATAATATAAATTATATGAATATAAATATGTACATGTAAATATTGTCTAAATATATACTGTATATGTGTGGCTTTAAATATGCATAATAAATATACACAGTACACACATATATTGTGTACACAAAAAAAATTATTTTGGATGTGATTAATCACGATTAATCGTTGCCCAGCACTTGAAATTGTTTTCATTGATTTCACTTTTCATTGCTTCGTATTTTCCCCTTTCTTTACTCAAAATGATTATAACAAATCATTGTTATAAATATGTTGTAATTGGTAACTAACTTTATGCTCTCTTTCCATCTGGTTAGTCTGTTGCATTTAACTACAAAGCCTGTTCCTTGATGACATCATCCTGCGGGAAGTGGCAACTATTTTTAGAGGGAAACTACAGTACGTGGCTACTTACTGTGTAGAACACAAAAAAATTGGAAGTGGTGGCAACAACCGAGGCCAAGTCTCCATTACAGAATTCACCGTTTCCAACATATCCAGGTTTACATTCACAAGACACCTCTGTATAAGAGAAAAATTGCCTTTATTTTTTACATCAAAACTGTTCAGGTACAGTAAAATTTCAAATTACATTTCAACTAAGAAGGATTTCCTGATGGTCATACCTTTCACCCTGTAGCAGTACGCATCATATGTCCAACTGGCATTGACTGGCTCTTTGTACAGCACGATACCAACATGATTATCACCGCATTTAGCAGAAGGAAACCGGATCGGATAGCCTGCTTTCTTCCCGTCCATCCATCCTGCCACACATAGATGCATTCCCAACTGGAACAATAAAAAAGCTTTGTTTTATAATGTAAATTAACCAGCCATTACTCCAGTCTTAGGTGTAAATATTATCAGTGTTGAAAACAGTTAATTATTAACAGTGCTGCTTAATAATTTTTTTAAGATTCTTTGATGAATAGAAATTTGAAAAGATAAAAAAAGCTTTATTTTCTAATGTAATTTAATAAACTACCAGTTGAATTAAACAAACTTTTAAGCAATGTATAATAGAAAAACTACTGACTAGTGGTGAAGAAAAAATATTTAGTATTAATATTTAGTTATATAGTGGTCAAGAATTTTTGTAAATTCATTCTGATTTAATAAATATTTTGAATTTTTACACTAAAACAAAAATACCAATTGAGAAATTGTTTGAAGAAACACTGTTTAAAGATGCGTTCAAATTTACAGTTGATTGTTCAAATTTTATGGGCAAAATCCAGTCAATTTTCAATAGGAATCAGCGCATTCGGGAGTTTCGTGTGAGGGTGATAAAGTTCATCATGCAGATTTCGCTCATGTTCAAATTGGTCATGAAAATTCACCATATTGACCAACAAAACCAAGCTGCTTGGCTTGAAAGTGACTTTAGTGTGAGCTGTGCTTTATACACTGCTAACCTATTGAATATGAACAATGGACCTTTTTCGTGAGTGAAATTCGCTAACGTGACCGTACAAAGACTGTTGCTCTTATTCGCCACAACAGCATAAATGCATGATATGTACAGCTTAGTTTGGGTTCAAAAGTCACCTGTTGGGCATCAGAGAGCTGCTTGAATGTAGCAAGAGTAGCTCCCTCAGCCTCGCAGGCTTCCTGTGCTTGGCTAAAGTTCAGTTTATACTTCCCCTCAGGTGAGCGCAGGTGGAAAACTCCCCCTGTATTCACTGAAACATAAGAATAAAAGCCTTTGTTTTTGAATACTCAAAGTATTGGGCTGTCAATTAAATCATTGTGAAGTCGTACTATGGAAATGAAGGTCTTTGCATGTGGCTTTGGGGTCGCAGCCGCCGTTGTCCTCCAGGCAGCGGTCAACAGGGGGCACCACTTTCTCCAAACACTGGATTCCATTTCCCACATACCCCTTAAGACATTCGCAGCGCCTCTCATTCTGCCACAAGGTAAATGTTACATATTTTGTTTGTCCAATTGTCAGATTAGATTCACATTGACAAAAAGTAGAAGTTCCACATACAGGTCCAGTGAAAATGCATTCTGCGAAATCGCTGGCAGCCACCGTTCGCCTCTTCTACACATCGGTTGATGGGTGAGCAGACATGTCCATCTCCAGAGTATCCGGCCTGACAGGAACAGGTAACATTGATACCGCTCTGCAAACAGTCAGCTGCTTCGTGGCAGCCACCGTTATATTCACTGCAAAAATCTGGGGCTAGAAACACATACATTTCATAATCAAAATGGATTTTATCCATTGAAAGCATTCACAATAAGACTATTATGAACTTATAAACTGCAACTTAGTACGTAGTATTTTTTGTCATTTTTTTGATTTTTTTTATTATTATTACAAACATCTAAGGATACTTAAATCAAGATACAGTTTACCTAAAAAGATAAATGATATATTCATTTTGATATATTTTTCTGAAAAAAAAAGGCCACAACGCATTTGAAGAATTGGCACTGTAAAGGCATGGACACAGTTATTTTTGCACCTGACCTTATTGAATATGTATTTGTAGGAGTTTCGCTTTCAGACGCAAAATTTATGGGAGGAGAGTATTAAAATGAATTGCGCAACACGGTTTACTAATGTTTGCATTAGTCAAATTACTGGTATTTGTGCCCATTATTTAATGCCCAAAAAAGCATGTCTTAAACTGCTGCTCTTGGCAGATTGAATTTAAATTTCCAACTTAAATTACCATGCCATAAAATCGCCGTATCATAAAATCGCCCCCAAAAAAACTACAAAATGTTAAAAAAAACATTAGCTAAGTGAAATATTGTACATTAATTTCATTGAAAAAGGGCTAAAACATGAAAATCTATCTGTGAATGGGGGTGAGAAAAATATACTTCGTTCAAAGGAAAAACACTTTCTTACCCCATTGACATACTTATTTGTTCAAGCATTAACAAACTTACTTAATTTTAATAATTTTTCAGAAAACAGTGGTAGAGCATTGTGTTTGCAGCACAAAAGGTTGTGGGTTCAATTCCCAGGGAACACACATACTTGTAAAAAAAAAAAATAAAAGTCTGAATGCACTGTAAGTCACTTTGGATAAAAGTGTCTGCTAAATGCATAAATGTACATATCATAAGCTGTTCAATAGCCTATATATTGGAGCCTTGGCCACATGATTCAGATGTAATTTTCATGTGAGACATCTTGAGTTTGAATCTGAGCTCCCTCTCTTCTTTTATATTTTATATATAAATATATAGGCCATTTGAATCCAGGACAGGCATCTTACAATCAGTCTAATACAACAGTCGCAATTCATACCCGTGCAGTTAATGCCATTTCCTCCATAGGGCGGCACACACTCGCAATTATTTTCAGGGAGGCACACTGCATTGAGATCACATGCAGGCGAGCAAATCGGCTTGACTTCTGTTAAATAACAGGCAAAAGAGAGTGTTTTAACTACTGAACAAGTCTAAAATAATTTTTTTTTACAACACTACGCATATATTTTGTAGATCTAGTACATTTGATAGAGCTTTCCATGTAAGGCCTGCTCTTACCGATTTTTGATTCGCAGTATTTACCCGTCCACCCCTCTTGACAGAAACAGCTGCCATCACCGTCCAGGCCGCTATTACACTTGCCATTGCTGGTGCAGTTACATGCTGTGAGAAAAGATGAATAAACTGTTCATTATAGCTGTTAGCACAATGTTGAGTAGTACTTATACAATAAAATTTAAACAAAAACATTTATACTGATCTGACAATTAATTTAAATGTAGACAAGTAATGTCATTTAAGTTTAATTTTCTGTGTATATATATATATTTTTTGTTAATTTATTGATATTACTGACTTTGAAAAACTGCATATTTCATTTTTTTTACACTGCAAAGATTTTTATTAATCCGCATATTGTCTACATGTAAACTCACTTAAAACAATATAAATTTACATGAGAAGAAGAAAACATGCTTTCAGTGAATATATCTTAAAGTTATTTTATCTTACTACTTTGGCTTATTTCTTGTTTAACCATTTGGTGCTGTTTGCATGGAGGTCAAACATGACCAAATAGTTTATTTTATTTTTTTAAGTTATCTAAGTTAACTTTAAAGGTTATTATTATGAAAAATGCATGTTTTAGTCTAAAACTACATGGAATCAAAGCCATGAATCTGAATAAGTTGTGTTCCAAATTTGAAGTTGATATCTAAAAAAAAAAAAAAAAAAAGTTTTCAGTAAGATTTTTGTTTGGATGCAGTACCAAAATGTTTCCACTAGAGAAATTTTGCTTCCCATTAAATTCCAATGTGGCCATTTTTAACCACAAACAGTACAATTGTGACTGCTTTTTTTTCGAGACCATTTAACTTTCTATAAGGTCTGTTTTGGGTTTTGTTTCTGGTGTAGGTTTTCATGCCTTTTATTTTTATATGTTGCCTTGTTTCGTGTTCCCGTCATGTGTTTTCCTACCCTGTCATGTGATCCTGCCATGTGATTCCCTTGTCTGGGTGTTATGTTCTGATAGGTTCCTTGGTTCATGTGTCATGTTCTCATTGGTTGGTTCTGTCATGTGACCCTCATTGTTTGATATAAATAGCCCTCATGTTCCCTTTGTTTTTTGTCTAGCTTTAATGTTGTAACCCGCTGTTGGTGAGTGTAGTACTGTTTTCGCCAAGTCAAGCCTGTTCAAGTCAAGTCTTTTGGGATTATGTTTTGTCTTTATGTTAATAAACTGCACTTGGGTTCTCACTCACTTCAACTTGCCTTCGGTGGACTAATTGTTACACTTTCTTGATTCATGGTGTTTTTCATGTGTTCACATAGCGCAAGTGCCTAAATCTTTACCAAGTTTTTGTACCATTCTGTAGAAGTTTAAAAAATATATATTTTCTATTAACAAAATACCAGGCAGTTTATAACAGACTGGACTGTGATTTAATTTATGCAATCAGGGCTTGTCCTTATTGCATCCTCATTGTTTCTGTGGTGTTTCTAGGTGGCAGAGGAGATTCAATCTGTTGTAAAGCTGCTACTTCCTCTGACAGATTTAGAGTCAGCAAAAGTAGATCAGCCGTCCCAAACCAATCCTTTAGACAAGGGACTGCTTCAACTGCAGAAAGTGGCCCGGACACTCGCCATTAACAACATCTCTCATGTCAGCTTTCACCACGTCCATCAGCTCATATGGGACATGCCTCCTTTTTGAATATGCACATATCTCCATTCTATTCTTAAGCCTTGCGTAGCCATTGCATGCTCCTATTATTGTTAGAACAAACTGTATAATTTTTTTTTAAGTGCCCATATTGTACTTATTTACAAGTTCATAATTTCATTTTGAGGTCTGCTAGAACATACTTACGTGATAAATCCCACATTTCCATAAGCCTAGTTTTCTTTCTTGGTCAGCTGGCCTAGTCTGTTGTTTATTGTTCAAACACTTATTTAACGGCAGAACTACTAACAGGGTGTTTCGGGACTTTTTTTTTTCTGTTGGCGACATTAACTTACTTTGGCATGGACTTTATGGTTTGTAACTTTATCTATACACTAATTGTACGGTTTTTAATTTTACTGCTATCTGATAACAGACTTTTGGTTTTTGGTGTATGAAACGGTTTTTAATTTTATTGCAGGAAACAAGCAATGGAGACTGAGCTTCTGAAAAGCAAGAACGTACTAATGACACTGAACAACCAACTTTTGGAAGCTGTTCAGAGTCGACTAGAACTGTCCAAAGAGCTGGAAGCCTGGAAAGTATGTTTAATTGCACATTTAATGATCAATAAAAATGCTAAAAAGTTTGCTACTTTTCCTTTTGAGTATTTTAAATAAAAATTAAAAAATAAGGAAAGAAAAAAAGTGAAGAAAAATATTAACATTAATTTATTTACCTAGAAATATTATAATTATTTTCTTTATTTTTTCATGACTGATCTAGCTCGTCTTGATTTATTTAAACATGTTTACCTTGACAGACCAGGTGAATTTTTGGAGTCTTGATTTATTTAAAAAAAAAGTTGTAAAAAGAAATTTCAGAAAATACACAATTCAATATTAATTTAATTTAAAAGGATGGTTTTATATCGCAGTCAAAATAGTATTACCCAACTGGCCAGTAGCTCCATTTTGTCTCCTTTCCAAAGCCAATTTCTTTTAAATCTGGATCCTGTATTTTGTGTAGTGCTCTATTTGCATAATTGTTCTTACAGTTGAGTTGTTTGATTTGCCTGTTCACTTAGTCTTCACTAACACTTGTGGATAAGGAATTGGGGACTGTTTAGGAAAAAATTTATGGTTTTGTATAGGTTACCTGTGCATTCTGCCCAAAGTGATTTTTTTTTACACAGCTCACAGCCTGTGCCTGTAAAACCTTTGTGACATTTACACGTCCCTGTGCCAGTGCGCCCGTCATCACAGTCTCCATGCTCTCCACACGGGGCCTCAAGTCCGCCAGGACACACTAAACCACAAACCAACACACAGTTTAATACCTATTGGCTGCATTGTTTCATGTAACATTTCAGGAACTTATTGCTTTTTATGTGCTAAATTCTCACCTTGACAGTCTCTTCCAAAGTGGTTTTTTACAGCATTAACAGCCCACGTCATTTTCTTGCATACCGATCACAGCCAACCAAATCTCTGTATGAGTTGTATCCATACCGTACGGGTACAACCTATGATAACTGGGCCTTCTGTACATGTAAGGCGAATAATGTCGTCCACATATGCTAGTCCTGTTCTGTAAAAAAGATACCAGTCTGAATCAAGGCATGCTATGTTTGGTATAAGCATGTGACTGATTACCCCAGAAAATAAATTTAGACTTGGTTAAAAAAATAAACAAAGTCAATAAAGTGGTGACTGCTAAAGTTTTGTTAATGCAACTGAACAAAAATAAAGTCAATAAAGTGTTAAACTGCTAATATATATATATATAATATATATATATATATATATATATATATATATATAGATATATATATAATATATATATATTAATATTACAGAACTAACCAAACCCAAAACAAAAAACACATGAATGAATGACAGTAAGCAAATAAAGCTCTGACTACAAAAGTTTTGTTAATGTAAAAGAACCAAAAAATAATAAAAAGTAAGTCAATAAAGCGCTAACTGCTAAAGTTTTGTTTAACGCAACAGAACCAAAAAATAACAAAAATTAAGTCAATAAAGCACTGACTGCTAAAAATATTAACAAAACAGAACTAAAAATAACAAAAAGCAAGCCAATAAAGCGCTGATTTTTAAAAATGTTAATGAAACAGAACCAAAATATAACAAAAGAAGGTCAATAAAGCACTAGCTGCTAAAGCTTTCTTGACAAAACAGAACCAAAAAAATAACAAAAAGAAGGTCAATAAAGTGCTGCTGCTAAAGTTTTGTTAATAAACAAGATGCAGATCCACTCACTGAGTCCTCTGATCCGTAAGGACAACGGGGCGGCATATCGCAAGAACCACACAGTCCCTAAAGACAAACAACAGTACCACAACATTAGGACTGCTCATTTGTTTTTATATTAAAATCACTTTGAAACCCCAGTTGCACCAATAGTGGAACTAAACTGAACTGATAAATAACTAGGTGGTCTCTATTTTTTTTTAATTTGTGCTTTACTTTTTTTTTTGTTCAGTTTTTGACGATATAAATAATCTGATTTAGTCTTAAAGTTTTGTACCTTTATCTCTATGCTTGTGAAGTTGTCGCAGCGAGCACCAATGCTTGGTGGCTCCAGAAGCTGATCAATCCCATGAGCGATTCCTGAATCAAACAACATGTTCCGCGCTACGATTCTGGCATTGTTTCCATTGATTAATATGTCGCCCTGAAAATCAGTCAATAAGACGCGAGCAGATTTAACTATCCAAACTGTATATCACTAAACTGATAGTGAAACACGTCAAATTAATTTGCAACGATGCATGATGTGGTTTCCAATCTTAGATTTTTAGTCTTTATAATGCATTTTAACTTAGCAGTAACACACATTATGGATACCTTTATACCTGGTAAAACATCAATATCAAAAAAACAATAAAAATAAATCATTAACATTTCAAATTTTTGACAACTTGCCAATACTTACAATTAAATTTTTGCTGCAACTGAAGGTGAGCTTGGATCCAAACAATGTTTCCATGCTTTTCTCACCAGGAAGAGCAACAGCAGTTATCTGGACACATACATCCAAAATCATTTTGTGACTTTTAAAAGAAAGTACTATGGTGGTACCACGGTAACAGTGATGCTATCAGATGGTAACACCATGGTACTTTGATATATAACTTGATTGATTTCAGTTAAATGAATTTCACTGATGTTGGAGTCTGGTACCCTCTGGTCGCGGACTATGTGAGCTTTGAGGTAGGCTTGTAACTTATCACGATGGTCTTCGCTGTACAGCCATTTCTTTCTGTCCTCAGGAAGACTGTTAAAAACGTCATCCGTTGGCCAGAACATGGTGAATGGGTAAAAGGGTTGATGCTGCACCACATGCATCAGTTCTGCATCCTGTGCGGAAGATGATTGTAAGAAAAATGCATATAGTCCAAAAAAAAAAAAAGTGTAGCATAAATATTACCTGTAGGAGCTTGCTGAAAATTTTGAAGCCATATTGTTCAGCAGCTCTGGTAATGTTCAACTGCAACATAACTGAGTTTTAGTTTGTCGAATGACATTTTTATGACTTTTCTGAACTTACATACATACATTAGTGATGATATCTGCCTTGCCCGTTAGATCGTATGGAAAGAGGACCTTGTCTATGAAATGTATGACTCCATTGGAGCACTCAACATCACTGGTGATGATCTTTGTCTTATCGTTGATGTACACAACACCCTGAGACACAAAAGCAGACACTTCAGATCAGAGTCAGAAAAGAACTTTTCCAGTTGGGAAACAGCAGCTTTTATAATCTACTTATTAAATGGATCTGAGTTGTCTTTCATACTGTATGTCAAATTTTTATATTTATTCAGTTAATCTAATTAATCATTCAGAATTCTACCAACAGTCAGGCTGTTTCCAATAAAATTTTAATCAACAAAAGCCATCTTTTCCTTGCAATGTGGCACAGAAGCCTGTTTAATGATGTTTTCTTCTTTTCTAAGATAGAATAATTGTGTGTTTCACCCCACTATCACCCCAGAATTTGGGAGGCATAATTGTTCATTTTGGTGTCATCTTTGCCATCGATAACGGGAAAGTTCACCCAAAAATGAAAATTCTGTCATTTACTCACCATGCAGTTGTTCCAAAACCAAGTTTTTTTTTATTCTGCTAAAACAAAAAAGTATTTTGAAGAATGTTGATTAACCGAACAGTTGACAGTAGCCATTGACTTCTATAATGTGCAAGTCAATAGCTACAGTCAACTTTTTGATTATTACCAATATTCTTCAAAATATTCTTTCTCAACAAAAGAAAGAAACTGAGGTTTGGAACAACTTTAGGGTGAGAAAATCATAACAGACTTTTCTTTTTTTGGGTGAACTATCCCTTTAATTATTGACTCGGGTTCAGATAAATATCCAATATTGAAAATATAAAATGCGTTTGAAACTTCAAGGACTCACATCTCTAACACTGAAGCGTAGTTTATCCCGCTACTGGTAGCCACTTCTTTTAACAGATTTGAGGTCTGATTCGCGCAGTTCTTCACAACTGACAATATGGTACCGCAGCAGGTCAGAACTGTGACTTGTATTTTTCCACTTTTCAACCTTCAGAGTCTGTCATGACAAGAAATTATATGACAACAGAAAAAAGTAAGGAAGTCATTATGAAATTTTCGATTTGTGCAAATGTTTGATTCAATGGTTTATGCTATTTCTAAGAGAAAACTGCCTTCGCAATCTTGCAAGCATCACTTTTAAACACAACTTTTGAAAAACAAAATTTGTTATATTGCCTATTTTTTACAATCCAATCAATAACAATATATTTATAATGTTATAATACTTTGGTGTGATTCAGTGCAGCATACCGAAACATTTGCCACATAATCAGCATGAGGAACAAATACAGTGAAAGGGCCTTGACTGTACAGATCTCGGACTCTCATTACCTATAACACACATTATTATTGTTGTTAATATATCTCGAATATATCAAGAAATTATAAAATTCTCCTCACAAATTGAAATGTGCACTTACACCAATATTTCTCCTCAACCAAGCTGCCTCAGGCATATTGAAGAAGCTCCTGCAATAAACAATAATAAGATTAATTTGAAAAGCAGAAGTTGTTGTTTTTCATGTTTTGTCAGTCATAATTAATCAGCCTAAAATTAATCTTAAATGATGCTTACTCTATTGACAGTCCCTGCACACTTAAAACCGTCTCCTTTGTAGCCAATATAGCATGTGCAATTACGTTCCCCATCCCCGAGGTATCTGCAAACAGCATTAATACTGCAGCCGCCATTATTCTGTGATAAAATAAAAATGTTTTGCATACAAAAATACCTAATATCAGATGATGATTTAATACAATTATTTGCTGTAATATTGTTTTTGAATTCTGTTACCTTGCGACAAGGATTAACTGCCAGACATCTATGACCTTGAGAAATAAAAGCCAGGCTTACATGCACATGCAACCTGAAACAAATATAATGTTCAGCATTTTAAAGTTGACTTCGTAATGTTAACATTTGTTGTTAAGCATGTACTAAAATAAGTGACACAAACCCTGTTTGGTCCAGTTTTCATACATAAAGCATTTTTGTCACATCCTCCATTGTCCACTAAGCAGGCATCCATTTCTGTAGTGAAAACACAATTACACAACTTTAAACAAGTAAATGCATACATACAATGCAAAACTGATAATTGAGGCCAATACAGAGCCCTGAGGCACATCCTAAGCACATATCACATAGCACAAAAAAATCTTAATCAAGGCTGATTATAATACTAAACTAATATCAAAGAAACTATAAAAAGCAGGCTAAGACCAAGTGAATAAAAACACCACAAGGGATCGATGAAGATTGTAAATGCTAAATTGACAAATGTTGCACAAATGCTTTGAGAGATGATTTTAAACATCAAATCTAAAACACAAATTCCATGGATCCACTAGACCACGCTAACCCATTTAGATATTAAAGGAAGTGAATCACACATTTACCAAGACACATAACTCCATCACCAATGTAGCCAGTTTTACATGTACAGCTCCTTTCACCAGGCAATGTTTTTGTGCAGTTTGCATTTATGGAACATCCTCCGTTGTTTGTGGTACATGGGTCAAATTCTGTGGAACACAAATCATTCACAATAAGACAAGGAATGTGCATTGGGAAAGTTAACAGGGTGAATTTTGATTTCACTGAGGAAAACTTCAATGACAAATTTAGCAAAGAACCACAAACACACCTTTGCAAAATGTCCCATTACCCTTATAACCAGCTATGCAGGAACAAGTTGGAGGAGCTCCTGAACCTCCTGAGATACAGCTGGAAAAAAAATGTTGCATTACAAAAGTGATGAATGTGTTAATAATGTCTTATATTTTATGTTTTTCATACTTACTTAGCATTGACATCACAAACCCCACCACAGGCATCATCAACTACCGCTGAAATTGAGAAAAGTTAATGACGTCAAGTGCATGAAAGTGAGAAACATGCTATCTGGCATAAAATAAGTTGACCTTAATACTGACCAACAGAGCAATTCACTCCCTTCCAACCTTTGTAACAAATGCACTGCCCCTTTCCCTCCATACCATCCAAACATTTGCCATGTTCACAGTGGCATTCTGTCAAATGAAAACCAAGGGTTTGTTGAATAAGGCTTCAACAGAAGGCCTACAGAAAGACTGTAGAATGGAAAGATTGCTTGTAGATGTTACCAGACTTGCAGTCTTTCCCATATCTCCCAGGTTCACACATCTCGCAGGCTGTTCCATGGAAGCCCTCATTACAGAGACACTCCCCACTGCCAAACAACCCATCCTTGCACTGACCGTTGTTGGAGCACCAGTTATCCACACTCCCAGGACATTTGGAGCAATCATGCCCAAAGTATCCTGGACAGCAGGAATGGTCCTAAGAAGAAAGTTATCATGAGGTTTGAATCTGAAACAGCTTTGAATCTGAATTTAGAAGTGCAAACCCACTACCAGTACATAACACTCTGGCCCGAAATACATCATTGCAGGAATCTCTAGCTGCCCAATCTTGATTTTATCATTGAATTGTTCAGAGTGCAAGAATGGCTTGCATTTTCACTGTTACCACAAGTGGGCGCTGTAGCAGAGACTAATATACAGGTGCTGGTCATATAATTAGAATATCATCAAAAAGTTGATTTATTTCACTAATTCTATTCAAAAAGTGAAACTTGTATATTATATTCATTCATTACACACAGACTGATATATTTCAAATGTTTATTTCTTTTAATTTTGATGATTATAACTGACAACTAAGGAGAATCCCAAATTCAGTATCTCAGAAAATTAGAATGTGAACTTAATACCAATACAAAGAAAGGATTTTAGAAATCTTGGCCAACTGAAAAGTATGATAATGAAAATTATGAGCATGTACAGCACTCAATACTTAGTTGAGGCTCCTTTTGCCTGTATTACTGCAGCAATGCGACGTGGCATGATGTCGATCAGTCTGTGGCACTGCTCAGGTGTTATGAGAGCCCAGGTTGCTCTGATAGTGGCCTTCAGCTCTTCTGCATTCTTGGGTCTGGCATATCCCATCTTCCTCTTCACAATACCCCATAGATTTTCTATGGGGTTAAGGTCAGGCGAGTTTGCTGGTCAATTAAGAACAGGGATACCATGATCCTTAAACCAGGTACTGGTAGCTTTGGCACTGTGTGCAGGTGCCAAGTCCTGTTGAAAATGAAATCTGCATCTCCATAAAGTTGGTCAGCAGCAGGAAGCATGAAGTGCTCTAAAACTTCCTGGTATACGGCTGCGTTGACCTTGGACCTCAGAAAACACAGTGGACCAACACCAGCAGATGACATGGCACCCCAAACCATCACTGACTGTGGAAACTTTACACTGGACCTCAAGCAACGTGGATTTTGTGCCTCTCCTCTCTTCCTCCAGACTCTGGGACCCAAAGGAAATGCAAAATTGACTTTCATCAGAGAACATAACTTTGGACCACTCAGCAGCAGCAGTCCAGTCCTTTTTGAAGCGAGACGCTTCTGACGCTGTCTGTTGTTCAAGAGTGGCTTGACACAAGAAATGCGACAGCTGAAACCCATGTTTTGCAAGTGCATGTGTTGTAGTGGTTCTTGAAGCACTGACTCCAGCTGCAGTCCACTCTTTGTGAATCTTCCCCACATTTTTTGGGTTTTGTTTCACAATCCTCTCCAGGGTGTGGTTATCCCTATTGCTTGTACACTTTTTTTCTACCACATCTTTTCCTTCCCTTCGCCTCTCTATTAATGTGCTTGGACACAGAGCTCTGTGAACAGCCAGCCTCTTTTGGAATGACCTTTTGTGTCTTGCCCTCCTTGTGCAAGGTGTCAATGGTTGTCTTTTGGACAACTGTCAAGTCAGCAGTGTTCCCCATGATTGTGTAGCCTATAGAACTAGACTGAGAGACCATTTAAAGGCCTTTGCAGGTGTTTTGAGTTAATTAGCTGATTAGAGTGTGGCACCAGGTGTCTTCAATATTGAACCTTTTCACAATATTATAATTTTCTGAGATACTGAATTTGGGATTTTCTTTAGTTGTCAGTTATAATCAACAAAATTAAAAGAAATAAACATTTGAATGGAATTAGTGAAATAAATCAACTTTTTGATGATATTCTAATTATATGACCAGCACCTGTATACTCTTCTTATATAGTAGTTAGTTTTCCATTTCAGGTCAACGACTGTCAAGACCGGGGAACAGTTCGAAAGATATGTTGAGGAGCAAGTATCAACATGTTTATAGCTACCTGAATAATAAACTGTTTAACAGCAAATTTGTAAGATTTTTTTATGAGGCTGTGGATAGAGCTAGGTCAGTCTGAAATCAAGAAAAAATATAGTTCATATAATTAATACAGCTTGATCCAACTCATTGAAATTTTCATTGACCAATAGAGGTACAAATGTCCAAATCTTTGAAGAGTGTCACTTTTGCAAACTTTTGCATTATTACTAAACATCCTAAAAGGAATAGTTTGCCCAAAAATGAAACCAAACCTAATTAAACACAAATAATCAAGGTCTTCAAACACATTAGAAACTTCCAGAAAAAAATGTCTTGGAGGCTGGTTGGAGCTAAATCTTTAGGACAGTGGCCCTGGAAATAGGATTGGACCCCCTTGATATAAAATGTTCAAATCTCTTCACAAGACTTGGACTAAACTCCTTTATATGGATTCTTTTTATGATGCCTTTTTGGATCTTCAAAGATTTGGTAACCTGGACTTCAGTGGAGTGACAGAAACCTCTCAACATATTCCATTCCTATTTGAAATGGAAGGATCTGAAATGGAACTCAAGTCTGAGTGCCCTCAAGTATGTACAACATAACCATGCATGTTGGAAAGCATTGGGAAAATTAGTTGGGTCTGAGTTTGTGAACTTATTTAGTATGCTTCTGATGTTATAATAGTAGAAAATTAAGTACCTTTGTTGTTCTCAAGCAGTCCATGTGACAGCCTTGCACACTCACTCTTTTTTTTCCAACTCTTGTCCTGTATTTACAGTTTGACTTCATATTTTGAGGGAACTTTGGTTGTATCTAAAGAAATTAACAGAAAGATGCATCATAAAATTCCTTTCATATAAATGTTAAACTAAAACAACAAAGGACTCTATATCATCTTACAGGTTTGGCATTAAAGAGGCATTTAGGTTCAGAGTTACAATCTCCACAGCGACCCTGCAAAGAAAGCAAACATTCCTTAACGTTGTCCATATGCCACTTTGAGATTCACCTCATAAAATTCAAATAGAAACTTACAGAAATCTTTAAAATCACATCTTTACTGCAGTGGTTCTTGTGAAGGTCTAAGACACGTGGGATCCCGAATGCAGTGCCATGCCTCGTCTCAGTGAAGCTTCCGTTAATGGGAACGTCATTGGCCATTGTCTAGAGTTTAGGACTAGTTAGTCACGACTAATTTCAAGTGTTGTACAGAATATGAGCTATTGTTGGTTGTGCAATACCTGATTATCAATGTCCACAAAAAACATGATCTGAGTGCCATTTCCCAAAAACGTGTTTTTGAAGAGTCCATTGCCCAAATGTTCAGGAAAGAGTTGCTCGCCTAGAATTATGTGATATTTTATGATGTCTAGGCTCTGTTGAAAAGAGACACTTTCATCAATTAATTTTATGAGTAAGACTAGAGTATCTCACTAGATCAGTAGTCTCAAACTCAATTCCTGGAGGGCCACAGCTCTGCAAAGTTTAGAGCCAACCAGCTAGGAAGTTTCTAGTAATTCTGAAGAACTTGATTAGGTGTGTTTGATTAGGGTTGGAGTTAAACTGAGTAGAGCTGTGGCCCTCCAGGAATTGAGTTTGAGACCAATGCACTACAGTATCATTTCAAAACATTCCACTCACCAGTTGTGTCGAGTTAGTTTTTCTTCTCAGGTACTCTTGCATGGCACTGTCATTTGGGACAAAAATGGTGTATTCTCTAGTTGGGATATTGTTTTCCAAGTTGTAGAGCTAAAAAAAAAAGAATAAGAGAAAAAAAAAATAGACACAACTATGTTTATGTAACAAAGTTATTCTGTAACCCTTGTACAGTTCTTGAAAACATTAAGTTATATTTCTAGATCAAACACACCAGCGCCGCCTGCCTGAAAAGGCTAAATTCTGGCGTGTTGTTCAGGAACTCCATTAAACCCAGGAGGAGGTGGAGGGAAATCAGATATAGAGCAGGTCGAAGAACCTGTAAGCAAATTTGTTACAGTAAAAATGTAAGATAATTTAGAAATGTTTCATATTTCAGAGACCAAAGGGTGATAATATGGCCAAAACTAGGCCAGAGAATTTTAAGAAGGAAATCAGAGTGTTTCTGGAGAATAAATTTTAGGCATTGCTAAGAATTTCTAAATGTTTTAGAGTGTTGCTAAGGCATTCTACATGTTTTTAATGTAGGTTTTGTTGTTGCTATGCAATTACTAAGGTGTTATATGTGTTCTTATGTTGTGTTCACACCAAAAGCGAATATTTGCATTGCATTACTCACTCTAGATTACTCGCTAGATGTTTTTTGCAACACTCTTGAGAATAAAATGATAAAAACGTTCCCATCTCATCACCTGTCTCTCATTAAATCTCATCATAGTTCACAGCTGTCTCACATTAGAAGGACTTTAAAAGTAGCACACACACTCTCTGTCTTCGCTGGTGATTAATTGTTCAGCTCTTCCAAGTTTCATAGATTTTGCCTTGTGTTTTGATCCTTGGACTGTTACCTTGTTTTAGATTTATTGCTGCCTGCCCTGACCATCGCCTGTCTTTTGGACTATTCTTTTGCCTGTGCCTCAGATGTTATTGTTTGCTGGTGTTTGCTGTGTTTGTTCTGCCTTTTGTGACTACGCTCTATGAAATAAAGCCTTGCTTTTGGATCCCCAACTCCGTCGTCACAACTCCCTACATTACACCCTCCTTCCATGCAACTCCAACAAATGTTCTCATTAATTGTAAATTAATAAAATAAAGTTTAATACTTTTGATTTAAAAATAAAAAAAAAAAAAACACAACACTTTGCTTTAAGTTTAATTACCGTGTCAATGATGTGAATGCACCCATTTTATTGCCTTGAGGTCCGTTAGCGAGGATGGTAGCATTGCCGATCATGAGCTCCTGGGAACATGAAGTGTTAACAGGTCACATCAGAGCAGTTAAAGATGACCAGTTTAAGGTGTTAATTAATCTGAGTGGTGGGTTTGTGTGACTATTACCCTGCCGTTGCTATTGACCTCCCATTTAGTCTTTCCTAGAGTCTGTACTGTTTTACCAACCAGCTGCAGTAAGTCTTCAGAGGTGTATATCCCATCTAAAAAAATGAAACTCTAGACAGAAATTGCAAATTAAAATTTTTATTTTTTTTAAAAATCTCAGAAATCAGTTTGCAATGTCGATCCAAACACTTACTGCAGAAGGTGAGGAAGCCTGTAATAATCAAACCAAAACAACTCCTCTGATTTGGTGAGGTTTTTGAAAGCAGCTTTAGATGGAACCAAAGCTGTGACTCTGCTGTCGCTGTCAATCACTTTGTGCCTCTGCAGATGAACAGAAATGTTGTATTATATTATTTGTTTACATACTTGCATTATGTTACTACAACATTATTGTAAATTAATTAAATGACAGTTTACTTGGGTAAAGATGATGAAACTTACTAGAAGGAAGCTGTGGAAATGTGAATAAAACTCAGAGTTTCCCATCTAGCTCCTGAAAATAAAAACAATAATGAAAAGATGAACAACTCTTAACAATGTTTAGATTTGTGTTTGAAAATTGAAAAAAATAAGGTATTTTAATTGTGTTTTGAGCTTTTGTTGTTCATTTAAAAATAAATACTTTTTTTCATTTCCTTTTTCAATGAACTCTCATTCTAACTGACAGAACTGTATTCTGTTTTTCAGTCAAAACAAATTTTGTTCATTTATGGTTTGTGTATGTTGTGTCCATTTAGTTTGTGGTTTGTGTTGTGTTCATTTAGTTTGTGGTTTGTGTATGTTGCATTCATTTGAAATATAATGTATCAAAAATAATGAAAAAAATTATGCATTTTTATATAAGTTTTGTTATTAGTACAATCTTTTAATCATTTAAATAAAATGTAAAAAATAAACAAAATTTATTGCTGTTATTTATTACTAAACCATTTTTACGCATTTTTAAAAGCCTAAAAACAATGTTTGTTGATAACTAATTTATAACTTTACAATTAAATAAATGCATAAATGCATGATCTTACCACAAGCATGTTTCCGTAACATGTGAGTCCATCACCTTCATATTCGTTTCGGCACACGCATTCACGTATTCCTGGGCTCTTTAATTTACATGTGGCCTGAACACATTATCATACTGTTACGCCACATTACACGCTAGCTCTTGCATGTATAAAGGAGTGTTAGCCTTTAAATATAATTTCACCAGCATACATATTTTGACAGGTTGTTCAGAAATGTACAGATGTATTTAACAGATAAATCTGCAAGTATGAAATACAGACCAGAGAATGGCAGCCTCCGTTATCTGACAAACAGGGGGTTGACGACATTACAGACGATGCCATCTCCCATGTAGCCTTTCTTGCAGCTACATTCATTCTGAACAGAGAACAGGTTGAACAAAACTCAGTTCTGGGTTTGCAATAGTAATTTTTTCTTTTATACTTTAAGTTCTCGGTTGTTTTATTGAAGTATAAAATTCCTTTGGAGAAAAAAAACGGTAAACCTTTAAAATTAAAAAACAAAAACTGTAAACCTTTTAAAATTAAACCTTTAAAAAATTAAAATAAAAAATGAAACTGTAAAAAAATGTTCTGCTTATACAAAACGTCAATATTATAAAAAGCATATTCATTTTTTTATTCTTTTTATATACTTGCTCAAGCATTGAATCATTGTTTTGATTCCCAGTAAAATTTACATGCATGAACAAATAAAAATAAATGCCGTCAACACAGCGTGTATACATTCCTATATGTATGTATGTATTGACAGATGTATTCTCAACAGTATAAACTCAACCAGTATAAATGCTGAGGTAGTTGAAAAACTGACATAACAAAATACTTGTGCGTAAATGAGAAACAGCAACACAATTTCAAGAAAAAAACATAACCAGAATTTCCAACAACTAATATATGTGTTTGGGTCAAATTGACGAAGAGCATAATAAGGGCTAGAGATGACATGTGTGAACCTCCAAGATGCAAAAGACTTTCAACAGGAGCTTCAGTGAAATTATTTTGTGATTTTTCTGTCCTACAGGTTAACTGTATTCTCACAGCTTGTTCAGTATTACCTGTCCTGGTCCAGTGACTGTGCAGTCTGCATTTTCATGACATCCACCACGACTCTCACTCAAGCAGTTATTGATTTCCACACACAGACGTCCATCGCCTGTCCATCCTTCCATACAAACACAGTTCACCTTTCCTGCATCATACATACATCCGGCCTATAAAACAAAAACGTTAAGCTCAAAATTATTACTTTTAGAATCTGATCAGAATGATCTGATTTCTTTATTCTTATTATGGTTGAAGAACACAGGCCTAGCCAATGCTGGAAATCATTTTCATGTGTCAGTTTGAATCAAAGGAGCGAATTTAAATCACTGCAACTTCTGAATTCTGATGTACTAGTAAAAATTAGGCAGACATCATTTCAGATTTCTACATGTGAGGGCTAAAGGCAAATGCTGGAAAAGGGAAATAAACATCTGTCTCACATTGACGTCACAGCCTCCTCTCTGAGGCTGGAGGCAGGGATTGGTTTTAGTGCAGGTGTAACCGTCTCCATCGTATCCAGGCAGACAAACACACCTATAGCACAATGGACGATAGATCAATAACATGCCAAAGACTGATGGCGATTAACAAGTCAGCACATAAACTGGCATTACATACATGCTTGCTTCAGTGGGCACTGCAGTAAAAGTACTGGGTTGACAAAACAAAACAAACAAAACAAAACAAAAAAGACAATAACGTAAAATAAATGTGCATTGCAGAGTAAAAGTATTAGGTTTAAAAAAAAAAAGCTAAATATTAGTCAAACATTTTGTCTAAACTAATCTAAACTAAACTAAATTATATAAAATAATAAAAATAAATAAATATATATTTGCCAAAATCAATGTCCAAAACAAAATAAAAAAGTATTAAATTAAATTAAATTAAATTAAAGTGCACTGAAGAGTAAAAGTATTGGGTTGTAAAAAAAAAAAAGAATTTTGTCTGAACTGAATAAATAAAATAAATTAATAAAGCAAAAATTAAAAAATATTTGCCAAAAAAAAAAAATGCTAAAATTAAAATGAAATACCAGATTGCAGTGTACAGTGATCTACACATCATGCTCAAGTGATACTAACATGGTTTGATCATTGTTGTAGACACATTTAGCGTGAATGTGGCAGTGCTCGAGGACACCGTCTGAATTGCAGGGGGTAGGGGTCTGGTCACAAAGCTCCCCTGAAAACCCTTCCTGACAGGATCCTCTCCTACACACCCCCATACTGCCAGGTCTGTTATCACACACGCCATGGACACAGCGGCAGTCTACAGGAGCAAACAGAGCACGAGCAGAGGAGAAGGTCACAGACGCTGGTACTGTATTAGCAGAGTTAAGCTTTGGACAAAGAAACAGAAGGAGGTATTATGAAAGTATATAAGGTATATAACTTCACCTTCATTACAGTTCTCTCCATGTTTGTTGGGGTTTGAGCAGAGGTGGCAGCCTACACCCGTAAACGCTGGTTCACATTTACAGGAGCCGTTCCCACTGATGCCATCAAAACACTACGAACAGACACATGACAAATAAACACCAGAGCTTCCAGTCACGACCGTAGCGAGTACATATTTGTATACTTACAGTCCCTTTATCATAACACGGGTGCCGGAAACCCCCAATGCATGGTTTACAGTCTGGCCCATAGAAACCACTGCAACACTGTGGCGTCTGAAAACAAGATATCACACGTCTCACAAACTTCTGTATTCATACAGATTATTGGTTATAAATTGAGTGCATTAGTGCCCACATTACATCAGTGGCATTGGTTCCGGAAGCATTTTTTGCTATTTATTTTCCCCCAACAGAGTTTAAAAAAAGTCATAAGTCTTAATTTAAAAAGCAAACTTTGATTTGAAACAACAAAAAAAAAAAAAAAAAATCACATTACAAACTTTGATTTGAAGCAACAAAAAAAAAAAAAAAAAAATGGACAAAAAGACAAAGGTACAAGACTGTTTATTTAACAGAACTACAATCCCATGAACCACTGCGAATGACATAATTAAATTAAACAATATTGAAATATAAAACTACTCATTTAAAGTTGTTGATTATATGAGCAGAAACAATATATTTTGAGGTTAATGCAAAATATGCATTTATTTACAAGCTCTTGAGGTATGTTTTGTACAGAATCATGGGTACTGTAGTTTTTCATCAAGAATTCTGCTGTTAAATGGGATTACTTTAAAAATAAGTTGAAATAATGCTCAGGTTGATGACTTCATCTGAAGTATATGCCATTAATGATCAACCTTGTAGCATATCGTAGATCTGTCGTAGATAAGTTATTGTTAAAAAACTGTTTAACTATGTAGAAAACGAATGGAATTTTTTACAATTTTGCAACAATTGCAGACATTTATGGAAGGGTTGTGTTTGTATGTGTTATCTGAGACCTTGTTTTCATACCCTCTCAGTAATGTTGCAGTATTTGGCACAACCTTCCTCGTATACAGAATACGACCATCGGCGATCAGGAATTGGTTCGCAGCCTCTTAAATGATTTCCCTAGGTGAAAAAAGCCCAGATGCAGTGTTCGCATCAATAAATTATGCAGCTCTGCTGTAAACAGTGCTGGTGTTTAGATTTTCTTCATTGGTTGTTGTAATTTTGAAAATACATTCATTTAAAATGTCTTTTAATAAGTACACATTGATTATAAATGTGTTAATGTGCTTATATAGTTCATAAATAATTGAAAACATCAAATACCAGATCAACACTTCCAGGCGGACATCGTGTCTCATGGATATGGCTGCATCGGACACAGGTACCCTATGAAAAGAAGTAAAATTTTTCACAGAATTTATAGAAAATCTTGTTGCAAAGATGTTTTATTATCCATAAAATTATGTTGAATAGAATTATGGTGTTGAATATTTGTTTTGCTAGCAACAACTATGTGTAGTCACGCATAAAAAGGCACCTACAAAAGAGATCCTGCTCCCATTAATGTCACACCACCGATGGGGCATTATGGGAACTATAGAGGAAGGTACAAGAACTCCATCAATTAGGTGAATGATTCCATTAGATGTTACAATGTCTTTCGTTTCGAGAGGTATTCCTTTATCGCCCAGGAAGACTCTTCCCTGTGGATTGATTGAGAGCGCATAAAACCAACAGTTCTGTCATTTTTCGATTTTCCCATTATTACAATGTCACTAAGTCATCAAATTTTTTATTTAAAATCAGAATGAGGCCCAACATATTTGTACCAAATTTCATAAAATTTGCTCATTCTCATCAGGAGTCATAGCTAATGCAATCATTAAAGCAAATTTACTTACATCATCAGAGGCATTGATCCTCAAGATCTCATTGGCCATTGTTGTAATCTCAGACATGCTAGCAAGCTGGTCCACTGTGACCTAAGGCAAAGATATTTGAGATAATGTATGTTATCCATTTCACAACTATGAAACTGGGCCAAAAATTTCACCAAATATGCTGGTTTAAGACTAGTTTTAAAACACAAACATACATTTAAATATTATTTTAAAACTCACTGACACAAAGATTATACTAAATATTGCACTTACATCCTAGATTAAAGATTTTAAAGATTTTAATTAATGTCTGTTAGTTTTGTCTGTTAGAGTGTATTGCTACCCTGATAGCACACGTAGATCTCAGAGACGTCTATTTGATGTCTGCATTTACATCTGCAATAAGAATGTATGTAAAACTTACACATCTGCAATATGTCTATAGGACATTTCCTTTTAGATGTCAAATAGATGTCTATTAGATGTCTTTAAGATGTTTATGATTTAGAATGTATGTAAAACTGACATCTGAAAGACGTCTGTCAGATGTTTGTACACAGCAGATGTTTTGAAAAAGCGGTTGGAAAATGGTCCTAAAGTATTGCTGTCTAAATGCTAACTCCATTCTTGTGAAAAATCTTATGAAATTGTATGCTGAGCAGCAAATTAGCAGCAAATGCTAATTACGCAAGAGCTTTACAGAATGAGGTTTACCACCTAGATATGATTTAAAGTGCCCCTGTTATGGATTTTTGAAAATTACCTTTCATGCAGTGTGTAACACAGTTCTGTGAATGTAAACGTCTTGCAAAGTTTTAAATCTGAAAGTGCACCATGTATAAAGTAATTGCCTTTCAAAATAAAGAGTCGACTCTGAATCATTAAAACGAGTCATTTTTGAAACAAATCCCAAGCTGTTTCATGTTGACATCAACATGAAACATTACTATATTGCCCGCCCACTTGTTGGTCTTTTCAAGTCTGAATGAAAATGCAAATTCATTCTTTGCCACTAGATGCTGCTTTTGGAGTGGTAAAAATAGCTGTTTCCCCGGTAACGGTGTACACAAAGCAGCACTGTGCTCACAAACACTGCTTTATCAGGCATTACAGACAAGATGAAATGAAAATTAGACCAATCACTGCAGACTAGCATCACGCAAAGGCAGGGTTTGGAAAAAAGAATCATTGAGCAAATCGTTTGGGAGTCGTTGAGCAAGTAAGACAAAAATAAATGCATATAATAAGACAATTAAAGTGTTTTTTGACCTTGCATGCATGTCAACCTGTTGTTGGGGACTCCCAAAACCAAAATATGAACCTATCATTTCCCATAATAGGGGCACTTTAAACATTTGCCCCAACAACCCAAATAAACTCGTAGGCATACACATTTTTGTCCAATCAAATGCTCTCTAAAATAGGAATGTCTCTACTTTTAATATAACCTGCAAATGACTAGCATTAGCATGTAGCAAATCATAGCTTTGGAGGTGTGACAAAAAGCAAATATGTGCTTCCCCAACTTCCAATTTCAAGAAGATTGCATTCGTCAAACCATTTCATGGGAAGCAATGTTCATAAATGCCTCATTTTAAAGTCAGATTAACTGTGGGTAACGATCATTTTGTATGTCAAAGGAGACTTACAGCAGCCAGGGAGAGCATATGGTGTTTCAGAAGCATCTGAAGCTTTGGTTTGGCCTTTAAAACAAAGAGATGAAAGATCAGTGTGTGTTATATGAACAAATATATGAATATCCTGAAGATTTGATTAATACACTGAGTAAATTTTTATTAAATATTCGTTCTGAATAATTTGCTTATACAAATCCATCTTCATTTGATGCAGAAAGCATATAATGGCAGCTCACTTCATTCAGCATGTACATAAAACTTCCATCTCTGGATTTGTCTATGGCTGTGTTGGTTGGAACAAACACTGTAAGTGGACCTGAACCTCTGAGAGGCAACAGGGCTCCACAATTCTGCAGCAGAAAGAGAAAAAATGTTCTCAATACTTGGGTTCAGCTGAGAAATGCAGAAAAGGAGCATGAGAGGAGATCACTCACATCAACCAGAGACAGAAATCGACTGAACCTGTCATCCACTCTGAAAATCTCCCCAATGGTCTTTAAGGAGAACTTGACACATTAGGACATCTACATTAGATGGTGTTGAGGTTGGTGCTGTATGTCATTCATCAGATATTATTAGATCAGCTGCTTGTATAACAGGTTGAACAGCTTTACCTCTATGTTGTTGTTTGTAGACTCGATATGAGCAAGAGTAAAGGGCTTGTCAATAATATGAATTATTCCATTGGATGCTGGGATGTCGCTCTCAAGTATAGTAAACAACACGTCTGGATCCCTCATCAGGATAAAGTGCTGCAGACACATGCACAAATCAATGGATGAAGACATGAATAGATCAGACAGAAAAATAGACTAATGAGAGAATGAATAGAACAATAGACAGACATAGTATGATAGACAAAACAATAGAAAGAACAATAGAACCACAGACAGAATGACAGCGTTTTAGATAACACAATAGAAAGAACGATAGATTGTAAAATAGAACAATGTATAGTGTGATAGAGAGACAAACAGATAGACAGAATTATAAATAGCATAATACGATAGATTGACAAAAAATGTTAATAAACAATAGTATACACAAAGATATAAATAAAAATATAAAAACATATAAACATACAGAAAAAGAAAAAATTATAATAAAAAACATAATGATATGCATACTGATAAAACAATAGATAGAATGATAGACAATACAATTGAACAACAGACAGAATGACACAGTGATAAACAAAAAAAGAAAGACAGTTTTATAGACAAAAAATGTTAGTACAATATAAATGATGACAGATGGAATGTTAAAACAGTAGACAATCAAAGAACAATCAAAAGAAAGACAGAACAACAAATAGAATGAAACAAAAAAAATCACATCAAAGAGAATGACAGAACGACAGACAGCAGGATAGAATGACTGATGTAGAATATAACTGGTATGATAGACAGAATGACAGACAATGATAGACAATTATAGAATGATATAAAGAATAATAGATAGATAGATAGATAGATGGATGGATAGATAGATGGATCGATGATAGATAGATAGATAGATAGATAGATCAATGGATGGATAGATGGATAGATGGATGGATAGATGGATGGATGGATGGACACCTTTTTTGTTTTGAACCTGATTTTTTCCCCTCCGTACATCCACATGTCTTTCCCCTCCAGATCAGTGTAGAGTTTCTGTCCGAGGATGAGGTGATTTTTGCACACTGTGTTCAGGACGCTGATCGAGGATTTTGCTGCAAGCCTCTGAAGAGCACAGCATATGTAAACATCTGCTCACAACAAACAGGAAGTTGTCACACCATAAACAGGAAACATTATGAGGATGTGAAACACAAACTGCCAGGCCACTGTTTGGGTGTTTTTCAGTCTGCTTCAACCCACTTGGAAAGGATTCTGTCCCGCAGGAATGAACGCAGTGAACGGGCCGTGCTGGCTGAGTGTGAACTCACACGCTTGCTCTGAAAAACACAACACACTGTCAGTGCTGGCTGATAAAACAAACTCAATTGTTCACTCAATGTTGGATAAGAAAAAAAGAGCGGGAGAGCAGGTCTGGTGATCTCTGCGGACCCACCAAAGAACCGAATGCTTCCAGTGAGGTTTCCTGCCTGACTGCCCTCTCTGTCCAGCTCCAGAACTCTTTCCATGAGGTTACCATAGCAACGTCTGCCATCGCCGATCAGCTGAGCATTGCAGCGGCAGCTGAAAGAATGAAACGTCTCAGTTTATACCCCTGGCCTTCTGTGAGCATCTGAGCGAAACATCTCAGCTATTCATGATGCAACAGAATCTCTAATTAAAAATTTAGAAAAAAAAAAAAAAACCAAAAAAAACAATATCCAAATTAAAATTCAATAAAAAAAAAAGCCTACTTAAAAATTTAGTAGCCTACTTAAAAGTCAATAAAAACCATATAAATTGTGTTTTTTGTTCACTGTTTTTTCCTTCTATATTCTTTTCCTTTTATATTAGCGTAATGCATCTCAAATTTTTTCCTTCTATATTCTTTTCCTTTTATATTAGCGTAATGCATCTCAAATTACAGTAATGAAATTAAGATTTATCTGCATTATGGTGATTAGAATTTAGTGGGAAATGTGCTTAATTCTAATGAAATTTATTTTACAATGCATACAAAATTAATAAACATATTAATCTTAATTTATGCTGATTTATATTTAAACCAGTTCCATAAATTGCAATGTTCTAAAAAAATAAGCTTCATTTTCATTAAACTAAATATAATTTCTTAAATTTAAAGAAGACATATTATGCCCCTTTTTACAATATGTAATATAAGTCTCTGGTGTCCCCAGAATGTGTCTGTGAAGTTTCAGCTCAAAATACTCCACAGATCATTTATTATATCATTTTGAAAATGCTTTGAGTGGAAGCAGAAACATGCTGTTTTTCGGTGAACGTGATTTCACCAAGTACAACATGTCCCTGGATCAGCATCCTTGTTGATCCTGGAACAACATTCCAATCAACTGATCAGAATTGAGGGAGAAGTTTTCAAAAAATGCCTGTTTTAGGCTTACAATCAAGGTTAAATGCTTCTACACCCTTGTTATTCACCATCATTTCCCACTGATTTTAGGAATAAATTATGGGTAGGATTAGGTTCAGGGGTAGGGATTGGGGTAGGTCTATATCTTTGGACAGTAATGTTGATCCAGGATCAACAGAGATGTTGACCCAGGAACATGTCTTACTTGGCAAAATCACAGCGACCCTGTTTTTCGTGCCTGTCTCTTTAAATGCAAATGAGTTGCTGCTCCCCGCCTCCTTTTACAGAATAGAGCTGCACCGTTACAGCTCAGACCTGCTAAAAACATCTGTTTTGGTTCTGATTATCATGTTTATCACGCTGAAATCATGAGTTTTAAACCATATGAGTTTAAACTTCTAATATATGGTTTTCTGAGAGCACACGTCTGAAGCAAACGGACAGAAAGTGTCTGTCACAGCATGTGAGTATTAAACTAAGTTCTCTCTCACACACAAGTTTACGTTAAAAACACATATGAGTTACATAAACAGTCGGTTATGTCTGTGAAGGTAAACTGCTGGGAAATAAATTGCGTGTTTATTTTAGATCTGTGTGGCAGCAGCAATATATAGTAAATGAGTCAATATATCCACTGCTCTGTTGTCTCCTCTGAGGCTGGGACTCCTAACAGTGTTCTGTGCTCGTCTGTGCAGCCAAAGACAGAACTCGTATGTTTTGCTTAAACTTTCGCCATGGCATTAGAGCCTGTACACCGTTGTCACTTGCGAAATCAAAATGACGGTAAGTTACGGTAAACTTATAGATTAAGGGGCGGTAATATTATAATGAGCTCCCTTTGCCACATCACCAAGGGAGCGAAATCTGACGTGCATGTTTTCTCAGACGCTTGCAGAAAAAGGCTTACCAAAACAAAGTTACTGGGTTAATCTTTTTCATGTTTCCTTGGTTGGTAGATAGCACTTAAAACCCGGAAAAGTCAGATTTTCATGATATGTCACCTTTAAAGAAAAATATATCTATTTTAGGACCATTTTTGGATTGCACAATGACAAAAAAACTCAAAATTTTCCTCTATATAGTTTGCTTTTAACATAACTGTAATGCATCCAGATGTTTAAATGATTATATTTAGACTGTAATTACTATAATACAATTAATTTACAATATAAAACATTTCAAATGTCCTTTGACAGATGGAGAAAACAAAAACAGAGAAGATCCAGAAAATATTTGATGCTAAAGAGCATTTCATGGTACTTTTCATGAAATTAAAAATTAATAATAAAGCTTATTTAATTATTTAAAGACAACGCAGGAGGAAAAGTGTGGGAGAAAATTATTTAAATATCATAAAAAATTTTAAAAGGTCCAAAATATGAATAATTTTCAATAATCTTATACCTAGATGTAAAATCACACCTATATTAAAATTCCACAAGTCTTTTAAAATTCTCACAGTATTTACAATTGTTAGTGTTCAAGGAAGTGAAAGTTGCCTTTGTCATGTTATTATGAGGGAAGCACCAGGACAGACCTTGGCATGCCGTCTGAGTTGGTCTCGCAGCGGGCACTGACGTGGCATGAACCCGGTGCGCAGGCCGATTTTTGCGTACAGCCCTTCGATGGGTCGGACGATTCCATTCCAGGCAAACACACACATTTCGACTGGAGAGAAACACACAAAACTCATATAATAATTATGCATTGAATTCAACATTAGTTTCAGATTCTATCCCCACAGTACACTGCTCACCTTCCCTGGGCTTGTTAATTCACAGAGAGTGGACTCTACAGGACAGCCTCCATTATTAGTGTCGCAGGGGTTGATGGGAAGGCAGTGTTGGCCGTCTCCCTTGAATCCCTCTTCACACTCACACTGAAACTTCCCACCGCTAAATGAACACTTCGCGTTAGCATCGCAAATTCCTTGCGAACACCACGCCTGGAACAGGATAGAAACAGATGAGGGATAGGAACTAGCCTCTAAAATGTAGAGAAACTTAAGTCAAGGACACTACAAGAAAAAGCTTTGTTTTCAATTTTGAGATTTTGAGTTATTTGGCTTTTCATAACGTTGTTTCAGACTAGTGGAAAGAAAACATCTAAAAAAATACTTTTGAGCATTTATTTTATTGCAGTTTATCTATTTGTGTCTGTTACAGTACATATATTAAAAAGCTGTTTTATGAAAAAAAAGTTTTTCCAACACATCAGTAGCACTTACATAAACCAAAACTTACAGTTTTATTCCCATCTATATTCTGAAGGATTTTACTGTGGGGTTTGTTCATATATTATTCGTTTGATTTTATACAACATTTTATTCCTAAAAACATGGTTAAAATATATACTTTCTGGCTGTCGACAGTATCTTCTGATTTATGGAGAGATAAAAAGAGATATCCAAAATCCCCTCAGTAAAAAGCTTTAACTCTAATATGTCAGTAAAATTAAACATCTATTTTGAACCTGACTTTATCCAGTGTTCTGGAAAATGTAAGCAAATATGTAATTAAACATTAACATAGCATTTCAGAGAACTTGAAAGCTAAAACAAATGTTTGAAATTTTTAATGTCATCAATGGGATGGGCTAATATGGTGGTATCTGTTCACCTGGGACGTCCTGCCTTAAAATTAGCGGTACATTTTCGCAGGGTGCCAACTCTCACGCATATGGCATGACACTCACGCTTTCAGCATCAATCTCACCCGCTCTCACGCCCACGCAGAAATGTCACGCCAAAATCCATTTTTCTCCCCTCTCAATCCGTTAATTTTCTGTTTGATGACTAGACCACAGCGTATTAATGACAGGAGAGGAGTTTAATGACCACAGCTGTTACATCTCCCTACAACGTTCTCACTGCAGTATTCTCTGATCGTTGATTGACTAAAAACCTTGCACCTGATACGTCAGTTGCGTGTGAGAAAGTTGCAGAGAGAGTTCGGAGCATAGGTTCGGAATCGGCACGTGGTGAAAAAGTTTGGAAGACAATCAAGGAAAGCAAAGATAATAAAATGGTGAGCCTTGTCACTGCAAACGTACTTGCCTAATCAGTCTGTGTGCCGAGACTAAGTTACAAACTTCAACTATAGTTGCAAATGTTGTCTGACGTGCGTTATGATGTGGGCTAGCTAAATTGCTCAATAAAAATAGTCTTATGTAGGGTCCGAAATTAACACCCGCCAAGCGCCAAATGCGGGTAGATTTCCCCGTTGGCGAGTAAATCTCAAAATGCTATCCGCCACACTGGCGGGTTAATGTTCATACCAAAATATGAAATTTTCAGCGCGCACGAGCAGAGAGAGAGAGAGAGCCCTGGCCCGCGCGCGCACTCAATATTCAGAGCGGCCAAAGCGTCAAGCTTCCCCGTACTTTTTGACAAGCGTCTTGACAAAAGCCAAAGCGACCATAGGCTTCTTTGCAGCTCAAGTCGGCGGCGGTTGTACGTGGACCGTAAAAGCGTACCATTAACGCTCTATTGTGAGCTCACGGCGGCGGTGAGTACGTAAAAATTTGTTGACGGCGCTGTAGGAAAAGGAAGGTGGACTCCTGCCACTGGAAAGAAGCGGTCGCCACCCATTTGTGGCCGCGCACCCATCAAAGCCGTGCAGAACGTCTTCAGCACTCTGCGCAGATCCTGCACACTCCGCCGCTGGCCAGGCTGCTTCTGCTTTACATACCATGGCCTTATATTTTCTCGAGAAAATGAGTTTTTCTCATAGCGTTTGCAACGCAATAGCTACTCGTTCCCTTATCTCTCAGGGAACCGAGGTTACTTAAGTAACCGAGTACGTTCTGCCTTCCCTTACACACGAGCCAGGTAACAAAACTGACAAAAATAAAAAATATTTCACTCCAATGATCGTAATATTCATACATTTCTCTGATTTTGGATCAATATATAGATCGATTTTTTTTTTTGATTATACATTTCAAATTTTGCTCTGGACAATTTTTTCATGTTTGTATTCAAACATAATAGGCCGACATTATTATCTCAATTAAATGTACTGAAATGAACATATGTGACAAAAAAAAAAGGTCAAAAAAATATTTTGGTCAAAAAATATTTTGACCGGTAAAAAATACTATGCTGGTGGGGCTGGTGGATTTTTTCATCTACCAGTCCCCGTGGCAGGTGAGCCAATAAGCTAATTTCTGACCTAATTACGTTTTTGTTAGATGAGCTTGCTGAAATATTTCAAAAAGAAAGATGGAGATGATGGAGAGGAGAAGAAGAATCAAGAAGAGCTTCAGCAGGTAACCTAGTCACATAATTTGACTAGCTTTATACAAAGTAAACAAGGACTGACATTGATTTTTAAATTAGGGTTTACCAACATTTTCTCTCGCGCACACGCACAAACTGAATTTTTAGTCTCACTCCAGCCAAAGTCCCAAAGTTGGCAACCCTGTTAACCTACATTCGTTCGAAACCGTGACACAAAACAAACATATTATGTAAGCAGTAATTACCTATACATGCATTTCCAGTATCTTCTTGGATCCAGGAAGATACATTCGCACACAGCGTTTTGTGTTGTCTCCCTTACAATATGAATAGGCCGGGGCAGTTTGAGCAAGATGAAGAAACTGCACAGGAACAAATAAGTGTGATTTAACAAAATCAGCATGGATGACATTTACTGGGAATGACTGGAATTTTTTTTTTTTGCACAAACGGGTAAAAAGCTTACAGAAAACAGTCCCTAAGTTACCTTTATCACACTTTGTACTCCTGAAAATGGCGGCTGACAGAGACATTCGCCATCTCCATCTGGTCCTGAGTTTGCACACTTTATCCGTGCACACAGCTGCACTCTACAACAGTTTTTACAATTAGACAATTTTATCTCCAAACATGGTAATTATTAGCTTGTGATATCAGAAACCCACTACAAATAACAGACCTGAACGGCAGTGTCTCCCATAGGCATTTCCCTTCAAACAATTTTGGGCATGCAGAACCTGTATATCCTCCTGAAAAATTGTTTATGATTATTATTAGTAGTAGTAGTACAAATAGTATTAGATTACAAATGTCATTGAGTAAAGCTTATTTAAATTAAAATGAATAAACATATATTTCATAAAAAAAAAAACAGTTTGAATCAACAAAAGAACAGATTATATATATATATATTCATTATAATTTTTTAAATTGTGATATTACTTGCCCCAACGAGGCTTAAAACTAAATACTAGATTAAAAAATGTGAAATCAAAAACCACAAAATAAAATGTACTTTAATAGACTGCTTTAATAGAACTTTAATAAATATGCATCTATTTCAACAAAAAAAGAATTGAATTAACATTTATTAGTATTATCTATTTTATTACTTAATATTTATTTATTTATTTATTTTGTGTTATTACTTGCAAAAACAAGGCAAACAAATGAATGAATAAATAAATGTGCATCTATATTGAAAACAAAACTAAAAATATCAATTTACTTTAAAATATTTTAAAGTTTACTTTTTCAGTAAAAGGAACGTATCTCATACACACTTACATTACAACACACAGGTGCCATTTCCAGCAGTCCACATGTACCATAACCATTACACATCTTTCCGGACCAGCTAGGGCAAGCTGAAAAAAAAACATACAGGAGTGATTAGGAAAATTTGTCATTTAGTAGATACGCTCTTACCTAAAGCAATGTACACTTGAAGCAGCAATCTTTGGGTTTCCTGTTCATACATGTAACCATACAACCATACTTAACTGAAGTTCAGAAGAACTGATAGTCTGAAGGACAATTTCATCTTATAGATTTTAATGTATTTTTACATTCTTATTATTGTGTCCATATAAATTATATTTTCATATCCTCCTGAGACCCAGGGAAAAAAAAGTTTTTTTCATGTCATTACATTGTTTTAGCAGCATTATAAAAAAAATGCTATGTCCTCTGTAGAGAACATCACCAGGACTAACTAAAATAATAAATAAAATAAATAACTGACACATGCAAATGGCAAAAACATGAATTGATTATTATTATTTTTTTTTTTTTACCACCATAATTATTTTTTTAGGTTTAAGGATTTGTTTACATCAAACTTTGATAAGGATGATTCTTAACACTATGTTATGAAAGATAAAAAAAAATGATTTGATATACCATTTTTGCTTTATGAAATGCGTGTGAATGTGTGTAAGATGGCCATAAGGGGTTTTCCCCCATTGAACACAATGTAGGCCTATCTATTAACTGTATCTAATCAATCTGCATCTTATGTGGTTCCTGGGCAACATTTAATGAAAAAAAAAAAACAAGTGTAATAATGGGAGAGTAATATCTTGGCAAGATTTTTACAATAACATCTAATATTTCATAGGAATATTGAAATACAATTTATTTCCCTATTCATTTATTGTGTCTCCCAAAATGCGTAATAAACATGCTTTTAGTCCCGGTGTCCTCTACAGTGGGGCATGTATGAAATCCATCATAATTAATTACAAAATATTAAGTTATTTCCAAAACACTGAAAAAACACAAGTATTGATTTATGCCAAACAGTTAAAAAAATTTTAGATTTAAATGTTAATTACAAAATATTAAGTTATTTCCAAAAGGCTGATGATACACAGGGCAACATTTTAAGCAATTTTGCTTGGGCACTTTCCCATTGAGAATGGGTAACAAATTTCTGTCTGGATAACTTAGATCAGGTCGTTGGCCACTTGTCTCACCTGGCCTCGCCCATGACAGCAACACTGAACATTCCCCAAAGTTCCCTGGCAACATTGCTCAAAAAGTTGCCCTGTGTATCATCAGCCTAAGAGTGATACATTTCATCACTTAATTAATGTCAGCCATTTGTAAAGACAGGAGAGATAGTGGGTCATTGTAAAACTTCCAAACATTTGGTATCTCTGAATAACCCTGAATGCTCTGTACAAGAATTTCAGACTTAAAACTGTGGGCATGTATATATTCTCAGAGAATTCACTAAACATACACTGACCACTAAAGAGGACAAAAGTTTATTATCCTGACCCCAGGAGGATATAAAAGCGCCTGACAAATTAAATTAGTGCTGTCAAATGATTAATCGCGATTAATCGCATTCAAAATAAAAGTTTTTGTTTACATAATAACATAATAAACATAGTGAACATAACAAAAAGTAAACTGTTTTTATTATGTATATATAAAACCACACACATTCAGTATATATTTTGAAAATACTTACATGTATACATTTATATATTTATATTATTATATTTTATAAATATATTTAATATATAAACAAAACACATTTTTCTTGAATATATACATGCATCTGTTTGTATTTATATATATACATAATAAATATCACAATACACATTCATGTTATGTAAACAAAAATTTTATTTTGGATTTTGGAACTTTTTTAATCGTTTGACAGCACTACTTTAAAATTAATTAAAGTGCAGGAAGAAGACACTTTTTAGGTCTGGGTGACCCTCACGCAAGCACAGGGGCCCCCCCCCAGAAGCCAGGACAGCAGTGCTGGACTGGTCGTAACCTCCTTGCAGCTATGAGAGCACCTGAACAGCTCTACCTGACGACTGCCGATCTCCAATAACGTATCTGAAACAGCACAGAACACCTTAGGCACAAATTTCTGAGAACACAGAAAAGGAAGGCCTGGATAATCAACACACCTGCAGATATCGGGGTTCTTTGGTGATCTTCCTGAACCCGCGCGGGGCAACCGACGGCGGTGTGGATGGCGCAGGCATGTGCAGGGGAGTCCTGTGAAGGACTGTACAACGGGCGCATCGCAGCGATTAGAAACGGCGCCTGGGAACGACATAAAAACAAAAAGGGGCTCAAGAACAAGCATTTCTATATCGCTACTGTGCACAATTCACGTAAACCAAAATCATTAATATATTTAAATCATAAGTGAAAAACTATTCTTTAAACATGAATATACTCTGTGGTAAAGTAGCACTATAGTGACGAGTTCAAATGTTTATGTCATAGTAAATAGTACTTCATGGCATTAAAATATCATGGTATTGTCATGGTACACATTCCAAAAACGAGATAATATATCATATTCATATCATATACCCCATAAACATATATGACATGTATGTATTTTTTGGGCATGTACCGTGAGAGTACCATACTTGCACTGAAGTACCATAGGCTACTATCTTTAATTTCTATTGGTTATGTATCTAAAAACCTTGGTATATCCATAGTAATAAATCAAAGTATCATCTGATTTCAGCAATGTACCATTGTGTGACAACCTCTTTTTGTAAGGCATATGAATGGCATTTCAAAGAAACCCACTGTATAACCTCAGTACTGTCCAAAACAGTATTATATATTAAAAATTATACCACTCTTACAAAAACCCATTCTAGGTCCAGTACCATGGTTCAGCAATTAGTTTTAAAAAAACTACCAAAAATTATGGCATGGGACTGAGACTATTTCGATTTGTTTTGGACATGTACTATAGTGGCAACATTGTATTCATGGGAGTAGAGTAACGTGTGTAAATACCATTATAATTTGTACTACCAAAGTCCAAATACAAAAATATATCATAATTTTTTTTTTAAAGTGCATATTTATATGTTATGGTATTTACATGGCCCTTAAATAAATACCATGGTATAACCACCACCGTGCAATGTACAAAAATCTTTTGTCAATAAATCATTTAAATACTGACTTAAAGACGTAAACAACCTCTTTGCATGCAACTTTCCTCAATGTATCTGTCATACTTACTATCTTTTCAGAGTAAATAACTATTAGCATAAATCAACTCAGTACCATTGTATTACCATCTGATTATCAGCAATATACCATGGTACCACCAATTTTTGCTAGGCATTTACATATTATACACTGGTATTACCATAGTGCATGTCCAAAAAAGTATTATTAAAAAAATTATACCACACTTATAAAAGTAATGGTAAAGTAAAGTAATGGGTCTGTAGCATGGAACAGTGATCAATCACTAAACTAATACTAAAAAGTAGAACATGGTACCATGTCAACGTATCTATATGTTTTGGACACTATGGCAGTACTTGTAATGTACTTGTAATACTTTTTAGTCCATATTCACATAGTGTAGTATTTACATGGGTCCTTCAGTGAATACACTGGTATTACCACGGTACATGTCCAAAAAAACTTTCAACAAATCATGTAAAAAGTTTACCTAAACACTCGTAAGCAACCGCTTTTCAGGCAACTTACCTTAATGTGTGAAGTCCACAGTACCATGAGTCCCAAAATCAGAAGATAAGACATGTTATGCTTCCCACAAAGCCCTAAAAAATCCTCCTGAAAAGTTATCAGATGAACCATGCAACACAAAACAGAACTGCCCTCTCCTGAGACCGGCCCCTATCTCACAGTCACTTGACACAACAGGACGTCCGTCGATTTCTAACATCTCCAGAAAACACCTCTTCAGAACTTCTCACTCATGTACTTTCAAGGATTTGCATGTGGAACAGCTTGACACTGAGTGAGAGAGGTTTAGATGTGACCACACAGCGGCTTCACAAGCAAGAGAAAGGGTGAGAAAAACATATTTTCCTGACAGGAAAATCACCAGATTTCCTCTACCACATCGCCCTCAGTGATGGCTTGGAGACAGTCCATGTTTGTCAGCTGACAAGATTGCAGGTTTCAGCCGAATTTAAAAAATGGCACACTGAGGAATTAGCACTTTTTCTTTTTTTTTTCATAGTGTCACATAATTAGCAAGTGCCAGCAGCACTAGGGTTTAGAGTTGAGGTTGACTTCTTATTAAGAGTGAGAAACTTGTGAAAAAACAAGATATTTAAACAGTGACATTCACACATTTATTTAAAATATTTTATCAGTTGGCGTCTTCTGTGGGACTCAAACCCATGACCTTGAAGTCGTTTGCACATTGCTCTCTCATTTGAGCTACAGGAATGATAAAATGAAGTTTGAACAATCATAAACTTTTATATCTCTTTTTTACCTGGAAGAAAAGTGTTCTTTGTAAATTTAATTTTTAATGCAGCTGTTGAAAACAACAAAAAAAACAAAACAAATGTAAATCGAATGGCTAAATTTAGTCAGATTACAGTAGATAGAAATTGGAAAGCAGAAATTCTATAAAGTTAGGAAAAAACAGCAGCGTTCACCCTGCAGCACTGCTGTGTCATCGGTTTGAGACTTTCTGCTATTGTGTCTGTCTGCTGAATAGTGATACTATGACAGGGAGATTAAAAAAATATCTTTCAAAAAACACAAAATTATTAGGGCATCAAGTCATTATTATTCTTATATTGCTTTTTTGTTATGACTATTTAGTTAACTGTTATTTATGCCACTTAATTTTTTTTTTTTTTGAGATGGGTTTACAGATGGGTTTAAATCTGTCAAACTCATTCGGCTACACACTACCAAACATAACATGCAGAAAACATTAAAAAGTAGCAAGGCTAGTAGAGGGTTACTTCAAAGCTAATGCTACAAAGATAATAAAACTGAAAATTTCCCGAGAAACCTAGCATTGAGTGAATTCAGCATGACCTTCACCCAGGCCAGGGAGTTTTGCCTACCAAGAAATAACAGGAAGTGAAAGGGGTCAGAACTGACAATACCAGCGCTGGACAACATTAATTCAGCAGCACAGAGCAAACTGTTTCCTGCCATTTTTTACTTGTGTACGACCGCAGTGTTTTTTAATTACAGTGCTGAAAAAATACCAGCTAGTCAGTTTTCCCCCGAAGCACAATTTTTTTTGCATGACCCCATGTGGCGTGTTTGTACAGCAGTTTGCTAGTCGGTCAATCACTACCATAAATGTTTCAGCAACAGGCCCCGTGCACGACTGGGTTTCAAAGCAGGATCTAATATTCTCTGACTATCTGTCTTTTGGGGAACAACTGGGGCTGGGATTTGAAGAAGAGGTTTTTTTCCGGTTTTGCTCAACTAGACCTTTGGTTGGTCATGCAATACTTTAGTTTTTTTGTTTGTCCAAATCTTTCTGTTTATTTACAACAGCTAGCATTTTAAGATGTGAATTTAGTTACGCGACACATTTTACCTGAGCGCATTTTAAAGATTTTAATTAATTGAAAAAACTGCAAACACAAAACATAAAAACCATTAAATACGTATGAAAATTTAAGACTGTAATAAGAATAGTAATAATATGAATATAATTAGTAATATATTGAAATAATATATAATTTTTTTTCAAATAATAACAGAATACAAAATCCATAAACACATAGTTATATATGAATATATATTTATATTTTAGTGCCCATAATGAACATATTCCCCATTGGACTTGTTCATCATTCCCCTCACAGCACTGTCACATCAAAAAGAAGAAAAAAATAAACAAATAAACAAAAATACACATAAAAAGTTCAAGTACTCTTTGACAAGATTGTCGACCAAATACCGTAAAGTATTTTTATTTTTTTTTGCATTTGTACAAAGTGTGACAAACCAGCTGCTACACCACTTCCAAGGACTAAGATTTTTTCTTCAAAATTAAATAAATTTTATCTTACATCAAATTGCAATGCCCTGCCCAGTCGACCACAATGACAACTTTCATCTGGCCCACCATACCGGCTTGAAATGTGCGGGTGTCCGCTCCTGTTTTGCAAAATATGGACCACAAGGAAGCCATAGTAGGCTGCAGTG